>NC_136496.1:114440643-114473143 GCF_053919585.1 Euprymna scolopes
CATAAAATCATCTGGAATCAAGTCAAGCTGTGATTATTGGCACGATGGAAGTTTTCTTATTCAACAATTTAGCAATCTCAACTCTCAATTTCTGATAGTTTTGTAGTTTCTTATTCTTCTTGCTTGTTTTGTTGAGTACGTTTGGGCAAGCCACATCAATAACTAGGTCACACTGAACTATAAAACCTCAGAGAATCTTAACGTCTTCATTTTCCACTACTCCTGGGTGATGTTGTTACTATTTGTCCGTAACTTGGATTCCAAACTTTTGCCACAAAGTCTAGTACAAACTTTGGCATGGCGACGTTAATAGTTTTTTTTAAGCAAGTATAGAACATACGATAAATTTGACCATCACCTACCTGAAGTCTCGTATCATCCCCTCTGGTGGGCAGCACTGAACTCGTTGGGGAACTTTGGTTTATATTGATAGTACATATATTCTTATCTAAATCTATATAAAATTCTATTTGATATTCATTTCTTCAAAATAAGCCTTCAGGAAGCTGGGTATTTTAAGTTAATATTATGTCCGCCTTAGTCGCCTTCTATGATACTATTCAACCCAGTGATATCTACTCAGCCAATTCTCTTTTTCATACATATCTGTAAGTGCTTTTTTATGTATCGTAAGCTGTCTATGTTTATGCTTTCGCCATGCAACATTGCAAAGGTCAAGCGAACTTATTCATGCCGTCCTCGAGGCCCAGATTCCAGCTTGATTGTGATAGACACGGCGGTCACGTCGTGTGACACATCCTAATCGCATATGGACATCGGTTTGTTGAGTAAATAGCCGAATCCCAGACCCAGTTTGACATCGATGCTCTCCGACATAGTACCGGTGACACCCGAGCTGTGCCGACTGACGGACTCTGGGCAATGGAACACCGGTAAGACCGATGCCAACTTCCACGCCCATCATTCGCACGAGATATGCATAATTCATTCGCTAATTGATTCGCACAAAACTGCCACCACAATAAAAGAGGACAAGGAGGAAGAGGAGGAGGTCGTACGCATATCTTTCGGGGACAGTAACGTCTGCAAACGTCGGTAATAGACGGGTGAGGAAATAAGAAGGTGATGGTTTTCGTGGGAAAGTTGTTGGCTATAGGGAAAGAAGTCGAAATAAAAACAACAGTGGCTTTAGTAATGCTTTTTAGCGATTTCAATTCCAATGGTGTTGGTGCTAGTAAGGGTTAAGATGTGCAATTGACACATTGCCACTATGCCCCACTAGTGTGAACAGTAAATAATGTTAATATTTATGACAATGCTAGAAATTATTGTGGTCATTAAAATCATTATTCTGATCATGGTGACTAGAAAGTGAAATCTCTTACTTTCAGCAATTTGGAAATCCCGTTTCTCTTATTTTGTCCTTTGGTCCTACCATCGCATGAGCGGTATTTCTACAAAAGGGGGAAGAATTGCCAATTTCTGAGTGGGAATCTATTCATCTAACGCTTATAGTTGTTTATATTTTGACATTAAAGCATTAATGCATTTATTTACTAGCAGGCCGCTCGGTATTGCCCGGTCGTAAAATACGTTTGAATAAGATATTTTGATTGATGCAGATTTCGTATTTATTATTATACTAGCCTGAGTGCCCAGCGTTGCCCGGGTGTTTAGAGGTGCGTGTTGAGCCAAAAAAAAAAAAAAAAAATTATAATAAAAATGTAGTAGGCAGGCAAGCTCGAACCCGTGACACGAAGGCGGAAATGAAAGCGGTGTGTTTAAGTGTGTTGTTGGAGAGAAAAAAAAATGGAAAAATTGCGAGCGCAAAAAAAAAAAAAGAAAAAAAGAATAGTTAGCAGGCTCGAACCCGTAACGCGTCAGAGGAAAAAGAAGTGAAAAAAAAAAGTCTTTCCGATGTGCGTACCGTGATTGTGACGCCACGGGCGGTAGAAATAACGCCTTTTAAACGACGTCGCGAACGCGAGGGTTGAATGACTTGCAAAATATGTTAGCGAAAAAATCGCCGCTCCCTATAGGAAACTACCCAGTTGAGGGTGAAGGAATAATTGGGGGGGGGCAAATTTTTCGATATTTTCCATCCGGAGGGTCGTACTCACAAACGATACCAATCTCGTGAAAATCCGTCGCATCTGCGAAAGTTTTTGCGAGACATACAAACATACATGCATACGTTTAAACAGACAGGTGAGATTTATATTATAGATTATATTGGACCCAATAAATAGTAATGATTTTAAAAGTTTTTTTAAAAATGAGTCGTGCACCATCACCGAGAATTGAAACCAAAACTTTTAGCTTACGATTTACTTTTTGCTTTAGCATTAATTCCTTAGCTATAAAGATATGTTTGCTGAATAGCTAGTATGTTACGCATATATGTTCTAAACGTTGTTGTTCTACATTCATCTCCAAATTTCATTTTTTTTAATTTATACACTTTTGTACTGGTTTTTCCCGTTTATAAAGTTTCAATATCATATATATATATATATATATATATATATATATATATATATATATATATATATATATATATATATCTGTAAACCAAAAACTTACAGAGGATTTGGGTAGGCAAAATTGTTTTAAAATATATATATATACGCATACATATATAGAGAGAGGTAAATAGATTTCTTTACTATAAACGTTTTGCGCAAATATTACGCATCTCCGCTTAACTTCATATATTACAATTAATAGTCAACTAAAGATGATCATTCCATAAGAAAACCGAAAAAAAAACTAATAGGGAATTAATTAAAATGAATGTTTAAAAGAATATGCACATTAATCAGATCTTTTGCTAGTGAATGCAATTCCACGACCCATACATAGCAAAGTTGTATATTGTTTTTAAATAAATAGAAAAATATTGTTTTTTAATATGAATATCAATACACAAAAAACAAAACAAATTTATGGGAGTATAGATTCATTTTGTTATGTGATTGGTGACCTTGTGCCTTGTCTGGAGTGATTTGATTCTGTTATAACTCTAGTTTATGTTAAGCAATTTCGCCTGGTAATTAATACCTCGTAACATTGCTTTACTTGTCTAGGAGAGGAAACTTTAAAACTCATGGTTCAATCCATTTTTTCATCAAAGTCAAAATTACCCTATGCAAAAGTATCAGACATACCAATTTAATATTTTGTTGCGTAGCCTCTGTTTTACAAGTTAGAAAAGCATCTCATCCACGACATGAAAATTTTGTTGCACTTTTTAAAAATAAATCATTGAAAATTTTTTTTCTATATAATTAATTGCTAGATGAAAGATAATGTTTTTAAATTGCAACAAAATGTACATTACATAAAATAAATCCAATGTAACTTTTTTAATCTAATTTAAATTAAATTTTTATACCTTACTTTGTAAAATTTATAAAAGTGCACTTTGAAGATAAATACATTTCAAATTGAATCTTGTACCTTTATTTTTAAAACCTATAGTAAAAACATTTTGTTTAACAATTTTCATGCCTTGGATGAAATGCTTTTCTAACGTGTATCTTAACTTTTTAAGATTATATTTTAAAACTCACCTTCATTCTATTTTAGTTTGTATTTCTCCTCACACAACAACTCATTTTTTGCAACCACCTCTTTGTATTATTACAGGTCTGAATATTCTCTCTGTTTCAGTTTGTATTTCTCCTCACACCACAACTCATTTTTTGCAACCCCCTCTTTGTAATACAGGTCTGAATAATGAGAAAATCTAAAAAAAATTATTTCACAGCTTTCAGTTGCTTTTTATGGTTGGTCACAAGTTTTGGCATCAGTTTTATAAAAGAGTTGCAACTTTAAAACAAGAAGGTCCTGAAACTCACCTCCCCCATAACACAGAACGGGCTCGAAAACAAAATAAAAACGAATTTACTGCTTCCCAAGCGGCATCTCTGTATAGTACTTTAAGCAGATTGTCGATATTAATTCAAAGAGTAGTATCCTCGATGTCTTGGTTAATGGAGGAGAAATGTGTTTTTCTTTTTTTGTTGTTTTATTTTTTGTTTTTACTAGGACACTCTTCAATACAAACGCCTTTTTGGGGAAATAAAAAACCGAAAATTCAGAAGTATCGGATTCATGATCGAAATTGGAAAAATTATTAATTATTTCCGATGCTGAAAACGATTCTTAGAATTTAGTTATTTTTTTTTTGTTGTTTAAAGCTTAATTGTTCATTACTGATACTAATAATTAAACGCTAAATATTGATTTTAAACAAGGCCAGGAAAATTAAAGCACATAGATCCTAATAACGTATTTCAGTACAAATGGTGGCGGAAAAGATAACTGATTCAATAAAGGTGCACAGCTAAAAATATCGCCGGTTAATAAATAGTAAAATATGTCACAAATAAAAAGAAAATACATGATCAAATTTTAGAATAAGTACATTAAAGGGCAATAAATAGAAAAGTATTGGTTTTTATAAGAGGATAAAGACTCATTGCCTCCCTACCCAAATAAATTAAATAAAATTCTACTATTCAGGAGTTTGAGGCGATTTAAGAATCGAAATTAGAATCGGTTAGTTTATCGTATTCTAGAATTTAAAACAAAATCAAAAATATAGAAGACGATCGGTAATTGTATCGGAATCGGACAAAAATTGGAATCGTTTAGTTTAAACAAAACTTCAAGCCGAATACTATTTATTTTAACGTGGAAATGGAAGTGGAAGTCTCCGTTCAGTCTCCAAAAACAATGGGTACACCATGTAAGAGAAGTTGCACGTGTGGCTAGGGTTGCGCAACCTCTAGCAAACTGCTGAAATGGCACAGCTTGAGTCCAGTGGCAAGAAAAAGTCCAGGACAATTAGAAACAATGCAGAGATAAGCAAAGCGCACATACAGCATCTAGAACTCCCAAAAGGTCACCAATTTTTATTACTGGACAGCGTCAACGTTGCTTAACCTCAGTGATCTTACGAAACCGGTGTCTTAGACGTGATTAGGTGTATTACGTTAATGTTTTATCGAATACTTTTAGATTAGGTTCAGTTTTCAAATTTCATAATAACATTATTTTTTCCACATGTTTTTAATTTATCATTTAATTTCGTACATTTAAAATTGTCTTTAAATTTTAATCGCGAGATACGGAAAAAATATTATTCCGAACTTCAGAATGACAGACCGAGAAAATAATATTTTAGACTTAAGCATGACAAATTGATCGAAGAATATAGCTTTTATGACAACACTTGGGCGGATGTAAATTAAGACACGTCCCTTTAATATGCGTGTTTTACGATGAAATTCCTATTAATTGTCTTTGTTTGGAACATTGGACTTGTTCAAATTGGAGCTGAATATAGAGGATGTCCCAAATTTACCATCTATTTTGAAATATATATTAACAACAGAATATATGACACTCTTTGTTATATACGATTAGAGAACGAAAAAGTTCTCAAGTTTACGCAAATATTTTCTAATTACAAGTTCGTGTTTGCTTCGACGCGTAAATAGAGCCAATCCTGGATCATTTAATCAAGCAAGAACCAAATTGACTGATTAAGTGGTTTATAAATTTCAAAAAAAAAAAAAAAAGAAAATCTAGCGCAAGGCAAGTACAGTTTTTTGACATTCGTTGCGGTTTAAACTCGTCGACGTTGTAATGTTTTCTTTCGCAAAGAATCTGTCCCAAATGTTTGCTTGCCTTAAACAAACCCTGAGTAAAAAAAAGAAATAAAAAAATAGAAATACTAATGAGAGAAATAAATTTTAAAAGTTATTAATCATTGAAATTAAATCTCAAGCAAAGCAATCGGCCGGAGCAAAGAACATAAAATAAGAACGAAGCTTATTTTGATGCGTCCATTCAATCTGCGAATGTAATGTGCAAATGACGTTTTTGCTTGAAGTTTCACAAACAATAGATTGACTGAGGGAGTGAAACCTCCTCTTATATGCACACGTATACATAGCTTTATGTATAATAAGAGTTTATTACAAATACATGGGGTCATCAACAATAAAATGCGTCTATTTATTTTACGCATTTTGCGTTTCAAAGTTAAGCTTGACAGACTGACGATAATACTATTTCAAAGTTAATTTGGCAGACCGACGAAAATACTATGTGAAAATTAAGCTTCACAAATCGACGATAAAAATATTTCAAATTTAAGCTTGACAAACTGACGACAAAAATAGTAAGTGAAAAATCGACAAAAATACTACTTCAAAGTTCGGCTTGACAGACCGACAAGAATATTATTTCCAAATTAGGGTTCACAGACTGAAGATAATATTTTAAAATTAAACCTGACAGATTGAAGAAAATACTATGTCTAAATTGGGCTTGATGGACCGATGAAAATATTATTTCTAATTGGGCTACACAGATTGAAGATATTTTTTTAAAATTAAACCTGACAGACCAACGAAAATACTATTCAAAATTAGGTTTGATAGATAAACGTCAATAATATTTCAAACTTTTTTTCTTTTAATCAAGTTTAGTAGGCCGACAAAAGTTATATTTCAAAATTTTACGTTACCGAAAATATGTACATGGACATTTTAAACTCATGCTTGACAGACAACGGAAATGCTATTTTAACTTAATCGTAATAAATCTATTAATATTTTATGTGAAACGTAATTCTGACATGGCAAATAAAATTATATTTTACATTAAATCCCGATGTATTATTTCGAACCAAATATAAACGTAACTAACCAACAAGAATGGTATTTAAATTACAAACGTGCAAGGCAAAAAGAAACGTGTGTGTATGTAGCCATATCTAAATGAATTAAAAAAAGAAACAAGCTATGACTAAAGATGATGCCGTAAGATTACCAGTTGTGTATTCGCTTCCCAAGTATCTTTTGTATCACGCCCGTGTAAAATATGTCAAATAAATTAAGTTTGTTCCACAAAAGAGGGTGGCAGGTATAAATGTGTGTTTGGCTCTGATATCTCTGCAAGTAGAAACCAGCAAAATGTTGAAACAGACGGTAATGTTTGTCTTCTAAATCAAGACGCTTTTCAAAAGTCCTTCTTAGGGTCAATACAATTTGAAATACGCCATTAAAAATACTAACTGAGCCTGCCAAAAGATCACTTACCAAACACTGTAGTCACTGTGATCTGAAACCAAATTGCAAAGTGCTAATTTCTTTGTAACTTTATTCTCAATTTCCCAGAAGAGTTTAGGAGCTATTACCATAATCGAAAAAAAACCCAGAATGATTATAAGGCTGAGAGTGTATCGACAGTATATCAATAAGAAAAACTCAGCTCCATAAAATAAAAATAGTTCGTTAATTCACCTTGCGGACATGCGATTTGTCCATGAGTGAGTGTTATAAATGTTGTTACAAATACGAATCGGTTAAAACATCCGCTTGACCTCTTTTAGCTTATCTTCATTTGCTGTGTAACATTTGTATGCCTTCACCGAAGTAGTAATCCTGTATTTGAATAGTATATATAATTGTGTGTTATAATTGTATAGTCCATATAATTATTTATCTAAGAAGATTATATTTGACCCTTTATAAATACAAAGTCGATTTGATGTACATTATTTTGTTATCTTCGAGTTGGTATTCATTATATATTTAAGCCATCTGTTTGTATTTTGCTTGGATTCCAGCTTTTTGGAAGTACGGTAAGAATTTAATTTTTTTTGTGATCTCTTTTCATTTTCAGCAAACTTCAACTGAGTAATAATTTCTCTTTTAAAGTTTTGTTGTTCTGCACTAGTTGCTTTGTCATAAGAAATGTTTGATGAAATTATACCGATTCTATCAGATATTGCTCGTGTAGTTTATTCTATTTTTTCTTCTCGTAAATGGTATGTTTTTCAAGTTTTCATCACTTTACTGGCGATTCACTCGTAATTAAAAGTGACTCATTAATATATATATATATATATACATATACATATATATATACATATATATACATATATATATACATATATATACATATATACATATATATATACATATATATACATATATATACATATATATATACATATATATATACATATAAAAATATATACATATATATATACATATATATTCATATATACATCATATATATGCATACATATATTTATATACATATATATGCATACATATATTTATATTTATATTTATATATATATATTTATTTATATACATATATATGCATACATATATTTATATACATATATATACATATATATATAATTATATGTATATATATATATATATATATATATATATATATATATATAATCGAGCCGGAGATGTCTCGTGTTGCGGGGTTCGAATCGTTCGGCTGGTGTTAATCGTGACACCCTGCACTGAAGAATCCTGAAAGGATGAAACACTAGTGTCTGTAGGTATTTAATTATTATAGTAAAAAAATAATTATATATATATATATATATATAAAATTTTTAAACTATGTTTTCTCCCCCGTTGCCAACGTTAATCCTGAAAAGGGTTGGCTTAAGGACGTCTCGATGGGTTTTATTCTCCCCCATCCCTTATTTATACCTTTTATCTACTTTATGATTAGGGGAAATATAGTTTAGAAGTGTATTTTGGTCATCTTTTTAAAGCTTCTTTTTAAACTATAGAAAAAAACCTACAACCTCAGCAATTAATTATGACAATACGTTCGGCGTTATTCAAAAGTTATATATATATATATATATATGATAATAAAATATTTCAGTTTACAAACTGAGTAATTCTGTAACCTTAAAGCAAGTATGAATATTATTGGTAGTAATTCTTAGACAACCTCAAGTAGATTAAAAAAGCTAAATATTCAGGATAAAGTAATAATATAGGGAAAATTCTATTTAAATTCAGTAAATTTAAATTTGCAACAATCTCTGACCACATCTCTCCTAAATCGGCACTGCCTGGGTCCGGTGGCAAGGAGAGGCCCAAGACTGACTGGAAACAATGCTGAGATAAGCAGAGAGCATATATAGCATATGGAATTCCCAAATGGTCACTTATTTTAGTATTGATCAGGTTCAACGTTGCTTAACTTCGATGATCTGATGCAAACCAACGTGTCAATGAGATCATGCCATATATAGAAACATTTATTGTACTATTTTTACTAAGTATATGCAATAGTTTTGTTGTAAATAAAGTGATTTGATTTTAAAAGAAAATAGATTACAGAAGTCTTCCTCTTGATTTTCAAGGGAGGTAATTTAACTAAAAATAATAATTATGTCTCTTGATTTTCAAGGGAGGTAATTTCACTGAAAATAATCCTTATTTTAATTACAATAGATTCGTATTAAAGATATTATAACTTATATAGTATAGGGATCATGCTATCTATGAAATCGTTTAGGTGGAAAGTAATAATATTGGGAAAATGCTATTTAAATTCAGTAAATTTAAATTTGTAACAAATATACTTTCCGACAATCGAATACAAAAATCATAAATTTTACTTATTCCATAGAGTTTTAATAAATGGCTCCTATCCTAAAAAGAAACGTAGTTAGGAAAATGATAGTGTATACATTTTGCTTATTAGCATATAAATTAAAAACTATAATTTTGACAAAATCATATTCACCTGATAAGATGCCAAAATAAATAGATTACAAAGGATATTTTATAAGAAGCCCAGGCTGGATGAAGATAAGATAAAATCGTTGTATAAACCAAAGATTTTGAAAAGTTGGATATTCACTGCATTTATGCATTATTCTGCGCTCATCCCTTTCCTCTATATGCATATGATTGTGTATAAAAGAAAATTAAATATAAATATCTGAAACTTAAAACTCAATTCGAAAACAACATCTCAAATTTGCTGAGATTCACCGAAATGAAAAACAAGTGGAAACATTAATATTTGCTTCCGACACAAGAAACACCTAAATTCTTGTCGAATGACGAAATATTAAAATATTATTACTAAATTATATAAGTTATTAAAAAGTTAAAAGCAAAAATTATGTAAATTTTACGACAAGCCAGACGTTTTACTTTTAGAATAAATTAACCTTTATCTCTAGACTTAGGAAGTCAATGTGACATAGATAAGGAAAAAGGAAAAACATATAGAAAAAAAAGAAAAATGAAACTTAAGATCTAGACTGATATGGAGGGGGGCAAGTGAAACATAACTATATTTTATGGGTACAAAAACAACTTATGTTCGCAAATCAGACGTAAACATCGAGCACAATCAGACATATATACTAGTGTTGGGACGATTATTCAGAATCGGCATCGGAATCGAAAAAATCGGTGCTAATTTTCCGATGCCAAAATGATTCTTTTAAATGTCTTTTTTATCTTTCGTTGCTGGTAATAATGATAAAATAATATTTATCGATTTTAAAATACTAGTAAAGCAAAAATCGATAGGTCATCCTTCAAAAGTGTAATTTTACGTCCAGGAAAATATCTACATATTTAACATGTGTTCTATACAGAAATCGGAGAAAATAAGAACTTTATAGTCAAATATTTAAAGATTGATAAAGAATCAGAATCGGTAATTGTATTGGAGTCGGGAATTTATTATGCAATCTGTAATTGTATCGGAATCAGGAAAAATATAGGAATCGTCCTATCACTAATATAACATATAAAAAATATAGCTTTATAAAATGCACACATCGGCATAAGTATATACAGATAAGTAAATGCATATAAGTACACAAATCCTTAAAAAGGTCAACCATCAATACTTTATCTACATCTATTTAATTTGAAGCAAAATATAGAAATTAGATATCAGTAATAAGATTAAAAATAAAGCAAATTGAATACACTAAAATTATAATTACACACATAACGCATATTTAAGATTAACTTTATAACATAAAATGCCAATGAATTCTAGCAAATTGTATTTACTTATAAAATAAATTTATAATTATTAATATAGATATAAAGTAAATTTCAAAGTATCGCTTGATATACATGATAATTAGAATGCTAAGGAAATATAGCATTTACTTGAGGTAAAATATATCTCAGATTAAGAATCATTAGCAGGGAAATATGTCTTTACAATATATGCATTAAATAATCGAAAGTTTAATCAAAAATTTAATCGCATATGGCGGTAATTAAAAAGGAGGTTTAAGACCATTTGCGGTATACACACTTAGTATCATAACCTTAATGTTTGTTTTTAAAAGCCCAACACAACTCAGGGGTTGTTCGATTCGGGCCATAAATAAGAAAATCTCTGATAGGCCTCTTCTTTGAATCCCTGTTTCGTAGACATGTCAGAAATTATTATTTCGGTATTTGATCTCTCAGTTTAATTTTCTTACTATTTTTGCTTACGGATAGACGAAATTACCCTCCCCCCCCAAAAAAAAACAAACATAACACCATTATTTGCTATTCTTGTTGAGTTTTTACGTTTTCGAGTAATCTACAGAAATGTACACCTAGATGAGCTGCAATTTACTGACCCACTCCTGGATGGGTGGCAGACTTCGAAATAGACGCTCAGTCGCTTTGACACAGTGAATCTTAAAATGCGAGATTGATTTCGCTTCTTACGATCTGATCTCTGCTATGACGTCATATCCTCTATTGCAACCAATACTCTATTGATTTTTAACAGTTTTGCTAGTCAGACTCTGCTTTTCTGTTTTTTTATTTATTTTCCCTCGAATTAAGGATAGTAATAGGCTTTTTTGGCGGTAATCATTTTTGTATTTGTATGAAACATAACCTTTGTTTCAGTGTATATTAGAGACACTGACTAATATACGCATAGAAAAAGCATAGCTTTATAAAATGCACACATCGGCATAAGTATATACAGTATATAGAGATAAGTACATGCATATAAGTATACAAATCCTTAAAAAAGAATCATCATTGAATCTTTAGTTACGCTGAACGTCCCCAAATCACCTGTATGAAAGCATATGATTCAGTTTTCTTAGTTATGAAATAATATTACCTCTTAAACGTTTTTTTAATATAATCCAAAACATTATAATAAGTCGCGGTCAGTCTAGCCACCTAGGATGACTTTTGACCATTAAGAAAAAGCAAAATAATGCGTATATAATATATGATCTTTGCATTTTAAACATAATTTCCAGGTATTTTACGATTTAATAATTTTACAGACACATTGTTGTGCAGCAGCAAATATTCACTGCGAAGTTGTTTACGCATTATTATTTTTTTAATGTGGCAAAGTTACTGCGAGTGGCCAGAGTCACCAACTTATAATTATAGCTAAGTAATAAGTCAGGTCAAATATTTATAAACAACTCATAGGTTCAAGTCTGGATTTCCTTGATTCATCGCAATTTTTATATAAACACGATAAAAATAGTTCGACAGAGAAATAATATAGAATAAAACAGAGAACCGGTGTAATAGTTGTTTACGATCAAAAATATGTTTAAGTTTTATAGTGATATGCTATTAAGTAATCACAGTTTATAAAATAAAACAACGCAAATGGAATAAAACAAATCTACGTCAGTACATGCGACTTCCTTGTCGAAGAAATCTAACAGTTCAAGTATATTGGCTGAACTTTTACAGTTATGGGGCGAGATAATAATGAGACTACAATCCGTTTGAATTAGTTGCTAGAATCTGTGTTAAATACTGAAGTAATCAAACATCTCAACAAAAATAACCTTCTTAGTGACACTCAATATGGTTTCCGTTCTGCTAGATCTACAGCAGATGTCCTTACAGTTATATCGCATAGGATTAGCAAATCTCTCGACGGTGGCAATCTTTCTAGGGCAATTGCTCTTGATATATCTAAAGCCTTTGATAGGGTATGGCATAAAGGTTTACTTCATAAGATCGCTAGCTATGGTATAGCTGGAAAAGTCTTCTCAATTATTAAATCATTTCTTTCTGATAGGCTCATAAGAGTAGTAGTTGAGGGGCAAAAATCAGAAGCTCACAGTATTAATGCCGGTGTCCCTCAGGGATCCATCCTGGGCCCAACTCTTTTCCTGATCTACATTAATGATCTTCCAAATCACATCCTTACATCATTTGTAGACATTTATGCTGACGACACTACCATTTATGGTAGCACATCTAAGACAGTAAACGACCAAGTTCTCTCCAATTCTCTCTCCTCTGATCTTGAGCACGTAGTACAATAGGGAAAGGAGTGGCTGGTTACTTTTAATGCATCTAAAACCAAGCTTCTCTCTTTACATCATAAACATTCTAATTCACATTTGTCATCAATTGAAATGAATGGCTCTCGTCTTCAGGAGGCCTCAAGTTTTGACAAGCTTCTGGGCTTGACCATTACTCCTGATCTTAAATGGAACACGTATATCAAATCTGCTGCCAAGGCCGCTGGAAAAATGGTGGGATCTTTCTATCGATCCAGTAGATATCTCACTGCTGATGCTATTCTCTACCTATATAAGAGCCAGGTACGTCCAAGGATGGAATACTGTTGCCACATCTGGGCAGGAGCTGCTAGAAAGGACTTGTCATGCTTTGATAGAGTTAAAAATAGACTTCGTAGCCTCGTAGGAGATGTCCTTTTCTCCTCCTTGCAACCTCTATCTCACAGAAGAGATGTTGCGAGTTTGTCTCTGATGTATCGTTATTTTCATGGAAAGTGTTCAACTGAGCTTCAATCTATGGTCCCCCCTCGCCAAACTTTCACAAGAAACACTCGTCTAGCTGTAAACACTATCAATAATTTCCCCCACTCTTTATCTGTGCCTAAACCTAAACGTAGATTCCATGAACAAAGCTTCTTTCTTAGAACTGCACGCCTGTGGAATTGTCTTCCGTTTTCCTGCTTTCCGGCTGACTACAATATGGTTGTGTTCAAGTCTAAAGTAAATAAGTTCTTGATGAGCCGTTCCATATAAGTCATTAAATTTACCAAATTTTCATTACTAATGATTACTATATTGACCAATTTCTACTGTACACTCTTTAACCCTTATCCTTGAGTGGCCTCTGGGCCTTGATAATGTGGTGATGCCTTTGTAAAAAAAAAAAAAAAAAAAAAAAAAATTGCGCTAGTGCAGTATTCTTCCAACTTTTGCGAGTAGATTAAAGTATACTCAATTTTACTACAATCTGATTCATTATCAAGCACTATATATAAAATGGACAGTTGAATACACTAACTCCTCTCAAAATGTAACGATCTGCAGTGCTTTATTTTATCATAGCGTCGGAAGTAATCAGTGCTTCAATCAACGCTCATTCCATACTAAGAATTGCAGTGATATTTATGTTTTTGACTCTTTGATTTTATATTTAAGAATATGAGGAATCATAAAAAAAAACAATATTTTGGGGTGATATCGCTCGTCGTTTTTTTTTTTTTTTTTTTTTTTTTTCTTTTGAGAGAGAGAAAGAATTTTGAGGGAATCATTTAAAAAGACGAAAAGCATCCTCAACTCTTCTTACAAGAAATTAAACACCGTTAGTCATTCCTTTTGTTTCTCAGAAAGCCAATAGAAAAAGAAAGAGAGAGAAAGATAAAGGTATGAAAGAGAATGAGAGGGAGAGAGAAAGGGAAAGAGAGAAAGAGAAAGAGAGAGAGAAAGAGAAAGATATAGAAACAAAATCCGAAATGGCCATTAATTAAATCTATTCGAGGCAACAAGATGATTGTCACATGATTCACCCGGTCATCCATTCTTTTTTTATTTTTCGTAAGCGAATTACCCACGAAAAATGATGGAACAATTACTCGTATAAAAGGCGCCATTGTCGGTCGCCATCTTTTGTTTCTTCTCTTTGGCTTTTCCTTTCATTCGACTTGAGACATTGACAGTTGAACCAACGAACTCTGTTTATTGTGGTAACAGATTTCCAATCTGATATTCGCAACAAATTAGCAATCTGAAACATTATTCTGCACTCACCCCCCACCCCGCCGCATCTATTTGCATTGTAATATTTTTCATGTATACCCTAGCGTCGGCTTAATATAGTTTAATCTCTGAAGTTCTGATATTTGCGATAGACGTACAAAGCCTACGTTTTACTCTCCTTACATGCACTTTTCAAATATACTAGCGGGACCTGTGGATATTCCACAGCGGCATCTTTCATATGAAATATATTGGTGCCGGGCATTCTGTGGACGTTCAGCGTAAATAAAGTTCCAGGATATTATTGTATCCCTTTTTATTAAAAGTGTAAAAGTGTTTATCTAAGTAATCTTGTCAATGTACTGTCAGAGTATCTGATTATTACGGTTTATCTCCAATATTCTTATAGAAGTCTGTAACATTTTCATTATATGTACGCTAGGCGCGAACGGAGACCCAACGATATCACTATTCCATATTTAGAGAGCACAAATACTATCTTTGGATCCTAGCTAGAAGACTAAAAAGGTATATTTAAGTTTCACGTATAACCTAAAAGCGACATTATTTTATTTTATTTTCATTTTCTTTTTTTCACATTGCGTCTTCGGTGATGTGAAGATCCTATTTATACAAGAGCGGATAAAATGTGATCACATGCAATGAACATTACATTAGCATATCCAATTTACTGTTCGCAGTTATCGACTTCTATTCTCTTTTTTAATAAATAAGATCTCCCAATGGAATAATTTATAATCAGGAAACCGTGACACACGTAAGTACGTTAAAGTTACCACGGTATTTATATATAGATTCTTCTTCTAGAGACATTAGACAATTCATATCGAAAAATCTATCAATCTATTTCAGTGGATTCTACAAAAATAATCGTTAATCATGAACTCACGTTTAACGTACGTTATCAACGTTTAACGTACGTTATCAACGTTTAACGTACGTTATCACGTTTAACGTACGTTATCAACGTTTAACGTACGTTATCAACGTTTAACGTACGTTATCAACGTTTTACACATATTCTCCTATTATTGTTTTTTCACACCAAACAAGGCACAATTCTACTTGGATGTAAGGGGTTAATAATTGAGACCAAATTTGCAATAGTACTATGCATGGAGTTAAATAGCGAGATATCTGTTCATATTACACTTGAAGTTCTGCATGTCAGTACAGTCGGGGAAGCACAGACCCAGGAAGGAATTCCAACGCCTAGTAAATCGAGGTAAGCAACTATTTGGGTAGAAGGCTTTCCGATATCTCTACATTGTAGACTAATCTCTATCTTTACAGTGTAGGGCTGCTTGTCAGGTTAGTCGGGCGGGGGATCAAGTCGAGTTGGTATACGAGATTTGAGTTCTTCAGAACATCTTCCATTAAAATCCTTGTAAAATAAGACAGAGATTGAAGTTTGCTTTACAATGCGAGAATATTAGATACGCTTCACATTTTTTAAAACCCAGTTTAGAATTGAAACACTTGTAGCAGGTGCACCACCAAAAATGGTGCAACAATATCCCATGCATGAACGAATGGTGGTGCTGTAGAGGTAGAAGATTTTCTCAGGTCTAAGTAACTTCCTAGCACGCTAGTTAGAACACCCAGTTTTGTAAACAGATTTGGCAGTACCCTCGATATATTTGGTTCAATTCATGATCGCTGTGAACCTTAAACCAAGGAGATTGAATAAAGAACTTTAAGGTAGTGCATCATTATCCATAGCTATCAGTTGTTGAGAAGGTTTCTTTTAATTATTAAATACAATATTGCAATGCTCGAGCTATAATTATTTATTAAGATCTCACAAAACAAAGCAGGTCTGTTTTTTTAAAGCTAGGTGTTTATTTTAAAAGTAATCACTTTAAAAACAAACAATTGAATGAACGTACCAATCATTATTTGCGGCAGCTAGCTTAGTTATGTAAAATTATAGATCGAAACATTCTCAAGCCAATGTAGTTAAATCTTGCATATACGTATTAAAAGTAGTAATATATAAATAGCTCTATGCGATATTGAGCAATATTTTATAAAGCCAATGGATACTCTTCGGAGTTTATCCTACGAATACATTCTTGACCTATATATATATGACTGACGTAAATGAACATTTAAAATTAAAATGTTTAAATTCGACGTTATTTCACGCGGTTAATGGTAGCCGAATGGATTAGGTCTTCGCTAAATCGAGCCAGAGATGTCTCGTGATGCGAGGTTCGAATCGTTCGATTGGTATTAATCGTGATACCCTGCACTGAAGATTTCCGAAAGGATGAAACACTAGCGTCTGTAGGTATTTAATAATTATTATAGTAAAAAAAATAATTATGACAGCCCCTTTAAGAAATTCGTTTCTTATCGTTGAGCACTTCCAGTTAAATTAAAGTCGGTCAATTTAGCTCTTATGTATAGATCATCGTATAACGATTAGATCACTCTCTGACTGACGTAAATGAACATTTAAAATTAAAATGTTTAAATTGGACGTTATTTTACGCGGTTAACGGTAGCCGAATGGATTAGGTCTTCGCTAAATCGAGCCAGATATGTCTCGTGATGCGGGGTTCGAATCGTTCGACTGGTATTAATCGTGACACCCTGCACTAAGGGTTCCCGAAAGGATGAAACACTAGTGTCTGTAGGTATTTAATAATTATTATAGTAAAAAAAAAAATTTTATATATATATATATATATATATATATATATATATATATATATATATATATATATGATGTATGTATGTGTGTGTGTTTATGTAAGTATATTATAGAGAGAATAAAATGCCAAAAGATAGACTGGCTGAATTTAAAAAAAAATTTATAATGGAGCTAAATAAGGAATATCTGCCTTACTCACGACTAAAATACTACTTTATTTTGTGTGTCTTTAACTTCTTTAACTTCTTCCCTCTCCTATTTTTGCTATTTAAAGGACAAAAGCTTTGTCAAATTATTGCCAATACTTATTGTCAATTTTAATGAAATGAGCATCGTTTCCGAAACGATCGTACACCCAAGTGATTTTGTTTGTTTATTTCCTTTGGAAACTGATTTTTAATTCACAATTACACCGTATAGTTCAAGAGAATAACGTAAGCCTCTCTCTGATTATCACTAATTTCTTCCCTTCTTCGTTGATGATAAACCCTAAGATATTATTAGGATTTGTGTAAATTTTTGTAATTAAACTAATACTATTATTGCAAATGATTAATTAACTTACTAGTTAAATAGTTTTCTTATTAACAACTTCGGGTTAAATATATATTTTTAATATTTTTTAATATAGACAACTAGTACTATATATATACATACATACATACATATATATATGTATATATATATATATATATATACGTTTTATTTTTTATTACCGTATCTTTCTATTAAGTTACATTATTGTTTCAGCTACTCGGCCGTTTTTTTGGCCGTCTGTAGCTTCCTTAAACTTTTACAGAGATGTTCGCTATTTTGGGATGAAAAAGTGAAAGAGTGAATGAGGTCGGGGGTGCGAGGAGAGCGGAAGAAAGAGAGGAAGGGAACAAGGGGGAAGGTGGAGGGGGCGCTTGGTATGTCGGTAATGTTTTAGTTTTGGGTTTTAAGGCCGAGTAGCTGAAACAATAATGTAACTTAACAGAAAGATACGGTAATAAATAATAAAACGTATATTTGCTCTACAACAGTATTGAGCTCTTTCTTCAGTTTTTATTAATTACCATTTCCACTTACTATATATATATATATATATATATATATATATATATATATATATATTAATATATATATATATATATATATATATATATATATATATATTGTGACGGTACCACGAGCCTGTTTCTTGACGAGAACCTCCCTGTACGGTACCAAGGTTGGAGTTCTCAGAGAAAATCCCAAGGCCGGGCACGCGTTTTAAGAAAAAGAAAAGTTTGACGGGTACCGACTGCAAATTATGCGGTCTCTATGGTACAGTGTCCAGGTTCAGACCAGAATCGTCGTGGAATATACTCGAGGCATTCACGGGCGGCAATGTAAGGCAAACAAAAGAGACACAAGTCGACACGGGTATGAGAGTTATTAAATCAACAATTTATTTAAACAAATTGAACCGGGTAAAATGTAACTACGAAAACAGAACATGCAACTGAAATCATAACTGAAATAACATGAAAAAAAAATAAAAGAATATATACATGCAGACAATGATTTGGGACAAGGAGAGGGGGGTGAGTGATATTTCGATTGTCTTAGGAAGGTTCTTTTTGTTCTCTTCGATGAGAATCAACGAGATATGAGTGATACTCAGAGAGGGGGGGTCACACTGAAAGTCTCAAGATATAGAAATAGTTTTTCCCTCTTTCCTCTATTTTTTTTAATTTTCTTTTCTTTCCCCTTTTTTTCTTCTTCCTTTTTTTCTTTTTTTATAGTCAATGATATGTTACTTATGGGCCGATCAACAGGGGGGGGGGAGATTCAGCATTTAGAAAAAAAACCTTAGTTCGAGGGTTGCTTTTCTTTTCCCCCTTTTTTTTTCTTTTTCTTTTTCCCTTTTTTTCATGGGGCATTCAACAGTTCATATAATTGATCGAGCAAAAACAATTTAGAAAGAGTTACTTAACTTCTTTTGTTGAGTCGACGTTCAATTCACCCGAAGCTTCTTTCCCTTTTATGAGGTGCTGGTTTGAAGGATCGATTCTCGTAAATTCCAATCCATTTATGCTAAGGTGGATATATGTTATTCCTTATCAGCACGGCGTGAATTCCAATCGATTAGTGCCAAGGTGGGTATATATTGTTCCTTTGTGGCACGATACGAGTCGACGAGATGTTTTTATTTTTATTTTTTTCACCATGCGAATCAACCGCGGTGTTTCCATTTTTCGAGCAGAATGCCCCCACACATGTTTCCGTGTCCACCGCCTTCGTCGAACTGCCTTGATTCTCCCGCGTTTTTCTTGTTGGCGACAGTTGAAGGTCATTGCGTGGGTGTAGAAATCTAGGTCGCTCGGCCAGCCTCATTTTGACTCCGTCTGGTAAGGATTGGGTGTGGGAAGGTGTGTCTGCTTAATTGATATATATGAAGGGTGTGAAAATGTTTCTCTCAACAATATATATATATATATATATATATATATATCGTCAAAATATTAGAAATGTAGTCAAATAAGCCAAAAATAATAAAATACTCAATCATTCTGTAAAAAAACATATTTGTTATGATTTTTTTCATTGATTTAAAACTAATTATCTGACAATAAAAAATGGAAAAAAAAAACACTAAAATCAACAATTTTCTTTGATGAGGGTGTGTGTAAACACCGAAAGTCTCAGAAGAAAATCATTGTATCATGTAATACAATTTTCCTTGGCAATTTTAGGTATTCAAATAATGTCTAGGATGTGACAACAAATCTCTAATTTAAAATTCACGCTAGGCGTTGTGGTGTGCACGTCAATTCAGACTGACTACCATCGTCTATAAAAACAGACGATTTTTTCTTTACTCCCTGAGTATTTAACCACTAAGGACTTCATATCTGATATGAAAAAAACAAAAAACAAAAACGAAAAAAAAATGTAAAGAAACTTTACTTTGATAAGGGTGTGTGTCAACACCGAAAGTCTCAGACAAAACATTGATTTACTATTTAATAGAATTTTTCTTGGCATGTTTTGATTTCTAAATAATTTTAATTTACCTTTAAAAATGTCTTCTAAAATATGACAACAAACTCTTATTTAATTATCTAATATTTTTCTAGGTACAACATGCAATTCTATCTTGCTTATGCTACAAACTAGTGCTTCTGTTGTGATTTCTATTTAATATTATTTGTATATGTTTATCTCATAGATTCAATATGTATGCATTGGAAAATGCATGCTCTTATGCATTGGGTTAGTAAGAGCCATCATCTGGTAGTTTTAATTCCATTTGAATGATTTCCATGTTGCTTACGCACATTTGTTTATGTTAAATATAGTGGCTCTTCGTAATACATTGTTTGTCATGGAATTTGTTACATCATGAAGTCACATAAAATAATAAAAGTGTCTATGAATCTCTTTTCTTTCTCTCATTTCCTCTCTCTCTCTCTCTACTCTCTCTCTCTCTCTCTATATATATATATATTATATATATATATATTATTCTCTCTCCGTCTCTCTCTCTCTCTCTCTCTCTCTATATATATATATATATATATATATATATATATATATTAGATGTATATATATTAGATGTATATGTATATATATTAGATGTATATATATATATATTAGATGTATATATATATATATTAGATGTGTATATATATATATTAGATGTATATATATATATATATATATATATATATATATATATATATATATATACACTTGTGCCCGATATTATTCATACCCCTCGGATCTTTGAGATTTCTATAAGAATATTGCTCAAACCAGAAGGTAGACAATATTAAAGGGATTTCAAACAATAAATCAAGCATAAGCATTTAATTTAAACTCAACAAATAAATAAATTATGCAAGTTTGAAACATTATACAAAGAAAAACAATACTGACACTCGTTCAAAATTATTCATACCTCTCTTACTAATAGTCAATAGCATGCCCTTTATTCTTAATAACTGCCTGTAACCGTTTGGGATATTTATCAAAAAGGTTTTTACAAGCATCAACACTGATTTTTGACCATTCTTCAATGCAGTAGTTCTCCAAATCCCTCAAATTTCTAGGTTTCCGCTTTTTAACCTCAGTTTTCAATATGTGCCAGAGGTTTTCGATAGGGTTCAGGTCTGGACTCTGGCTAGGCCATTTCAAAACATTAATTTGATTATCCTCAAACCATTTCTTGACTATTTTGGCAGTATGTTTTGGATCATTATCATGTTGAAGGACCCAGTTTGGTCCTAAATGGAGCTTCTCCGCATCCTGTCTAATGTTTTTCTTGAGTATCTCCAAATATTGCTCCTTCTTCATGGTTCCATCTATCTTGACCAAACTACCTGGACCACTAGCCGAAAAGGAGCCCCAAAACATTAAGCTACCACCACCATGTTTCACCGTGGGTATGGTGTTCTTTGGGTTGTAAGCTTCTCCTTTCTTCCTTCAAACGTAAGAAGCATCCATATGGCCAAACAATTCAATTTTTGTTTCGTCAGTCCACAAAATACTTGAGAAAACGGACTCTGGAGAATTCATATGGGTCCTAGCAAACTTTAGACGTGCTGCAAGGCGTTTTCCGGTGTGCAATGGAGTCCTTCTTGGTCTTCTTCCTTTCAGACCATTTTCATGCAGAGTCCTTTGCAATGTTTGCCTTGATATTTTTATGCCAGAAGACTCCAGATTTTCTAAAATGTCCTTATTAGTGGTGGTTGGATTTGCATTAACACTTTTTACAATATTCCTGGTGGCTCTAGCAGACAGTTTCCTTTTTCTTCCTCTACCAATCAAGTTGTTTGTTGTGTGGTGGCTCTGGAATTTTTTGATGATGCTCTGTACTGTTGCTGTAGGGACCTCAAATTTCTTGAAAATTGACTTGTAACCTAAACCATCCTTATGTGAATTCACAATTTTAGTCCTAAGATCATTACTAAGCTCTTTTTTCTTCCCCATTCTAATAATTTTTATTCTTTTATTGGTTTTCAGTTGATATCATTTTAATTTCTGAAAAATGCAAAAAACGAAATGAAATTAATCAAAGGTTGTATAAAAGCATTCAAAATAAGAATCAAACAGAAAACAAACAGTCAGAAACTCGATTAATACTGAAAAAATAAGGGGGTATGATTATTTTTGAACATTGCAGATTTTATAAATAGCTGTATATTTCTTTTATTACAAGTATCCCGAGATTTTAAAATGACGAAAATGATCAGAAGAGGTTTATTAAGAATATGTATCAATATGGACGTAAACAATAAATTCTTACAAATGTTACACCTAATAAACTCAATTTTCAAGGGGGGTATGAATAATATCGGGCACAACTGTATATTATATATACGCTGAAGAGAGGTAGGGCCTTAAACTATGCATGTCCGTAGATTACTGTTATAATTATTAAATAAATAAATAAAAATATTATTTGTTTACGTCCAAATAAAAATATGGGCGATTTCCTAATAAACAAGATCTTTAAGTTGAAGACGCTAAAGTAACAGTACTATTGTTTAAAAATTCAGCAACAAATCTACGTAAATACATAAACGATAAAAATGAAGTGTAAAATTATCTATGGCTTTGTGGCTCAATGGATTACTCGCTGGACTGCTTATACATAAGGTACGAAGTTCGAACTCCAGAAACAATCAAGCTACACAGAAAAGAGTTAGGGTCTCGAAACATGCTGTTTCATAAATAAAAATATTATTTGTTAGCGTCCAAATAAAAATATGGGCGACTTACTAAGAAACAAGATCTTCAAAGTGAAGACGCTATGTTAACCGTATTATCGTTTAAAAAAAATCAATGACAAATCTACGTAAATATATATATGGCCGACCTGTAACAACGTGGAGATGGAATTTCTTTTCCCCAAACGAACGCACCAGGTTTATCGTGTATAAAATTAACTTTTTATTGGAAACATCGGATGAAAATCACATCTGACGAGTTGGCGAGAAAGAACATTTTTATGATAACATAAAATCATAAAATTAGTTATATAAAAGAAGAAATGTAAGTTTTTGAGTTTCAACAAGGTCTTGTACTATATATATATATATATATATATATATATATATATATATATATACATATATATATATATACATATATATATATATATATATATATATATATATATATATATATATATATATATATATATAACAATGTTGGGAGCATTAATCGGAATCGGAAAAATCGGAACTTTTTGGGATATCGGAATCGAAAAATTAGTCTAATTTCCGATTCCACACCGATTCTTTAAATGTTTTAAATATAAAATGAAGCAAAAACGAATTGGTTATTTTTTATATTAGAAGTTGTTCCTTTACAACATGAGTCTGAAAAGGGCCACAGACTCTCATTTACAGATTTAGCATTGATTAGCAAAGTTTAATTTATTTTATTTATTGGTCATTCATTGAGAAATAAATTAGTTATTGCTTTTGTAATGGTCTGACCTTTCTTTAATTTTTGAATCTCTTCTTTCTAACTATACTACTAATTTCTCACATCCCATTTGATTGACTTTTAAAGTTTAAACAATTTTCTTTTTAATTTGGCGTCCTTTATGCAAACACAGTTTTAGTAAAACCTCTGTGACAATTTCAAAAAACCAAAAGAAATATCAGAACGCACAATATATAATTTATCTTGGGGAAATAACTATTCTTACATTTTTAAAGAATTCAGCTATTAGATACACTATCTCTGTCAAATGTTTCAATTTTGGGAAGAAACCGTTTGCTAATTACATTTACTCTTTGTTATTGATTTATATTTTTAGTTCAATAAAATATTTAAAATGTGATTAACGAAACCTAAAGACGTTGTTTATTCCAAACACTCGAGGGGAGGTAATTTGAGGTAACAGTTTTTGATTTGCATAATTAAAAAATGGATGCAGGAATTTCTCTGGACATTACGTGCAATTAAATAAAAAAAAATTATAAAGATGATACTCTGGACGATTCGAATTGAAAATAAAAGTTATTATTTTTCAATCGCATTCTAAAAACTAATTTTGTCTTCATTGCTTGGATTTTGTTCCCAAAGGAAGATAAACTCGGTACGGGAATATCTTTGCACTAAATTTGAATATTTTCGTGGACAATCATTATTAGGAAAATCGGTAAATATAAAAAAAAAGCGGCGTTGTTTTCAAAAATCCAAAAACACACAAACACATACGCAAACGCAAGACGTATTATATTTATATACCCTGTCACACGTTATATTTATATACCCTGTCACACGTTATATTTATGTACCCTGTCACGCGTTGCTGTGGCTCAATTTGGTGTAATGTAAAACCCCCAAACGTATTAAGAACGCCTCTAACCTCCCCATTCGGTATCATTTTACTGTAAGGCTCGTCCCACGTTCGTATATAACAAAGTATTTTTTGTAGATTTCGGTGTGCTTAAAACGAATCTGCAAACCGTTTGCGTCACAAAAAAGTGGGTGATCAATTTTGTATGCATATATAACTTAGAATGACCACCCACATTGTGGTAATCTGAGAGAGCGGCATTTTTGTGTGTTTATTGGCTGATAACCCCTGAACTCTGGGACTATTTTCCATTTCACAGCCCTAGATTCGTTTACGTTACGCGTGAGCATAAACGAAGGCTAGTAAATATGCACTCGCGTATAAAAACCTTTTAGCCAATAAACACGAATGAAAATGCCCCCCCTCTCTCAGGTGACCAGAAAGTGAGTGCTCATGCTAAGCTAAATTTACATGGAAAAGGGATCACCCACTTTTCGAAAAAGTAATTTTTTCATATCATGAAAAGTATTTTTTGCGACGGAAACGGTTTGCAGATTCGTTATTAGCACACCAAAATCTACAAAAAAAAATATTTTGTTTTATATGAACGTGAGACAGACCTTCCCCCTAATAAAAAACAAACAAAAAACAAAAAGAAAACAGCAAAAAAATGGATTCTTAGTTCCACTTTTATGAAAAATATTTTTATTTTATTTACTCGGCGTTTGCCGGGTGTTTGTGTGTGTAAGGAGGGGGAACCCTGTTTCAATAATAATAATAATAATAATAATAATAAAAATGAAACGATGTTAAACTTCCTAAAGAAATCGGAAAAACGAAAACAGAGAAAAAACATCGAACAGAGAAAAATAAAACGGAGATTATGTATTATATGTTTATTTTAAACAAAAAAGCATATTTTTTTGTTTTTTTTTAGTGTATAAATGTTGGGAGATATTGGTAATTAAGCAACGTAAAAATTTGCGTGGTGCGTTTCACCCAAATTCCAATCCAGTTTTTTTTTTTTTAAACTGAAGCCGGTGTTCGTTCGTAACTGTCTGTTATGAACGATCATGAACGGTGTAAACGGGTGGCGGTGGAAGGAGGAATTTATTAGAGAGAGAAGAGTTTACTACATCCACTGATCCTAACCGATTTTAGGCAGTGAAGTCTCACCAGATAAAATATAGGAATTTACAATCAGCGGGAGTAGTGGAGAGGTAATATGCCTATAACACACCTCAGATATCGTGCTGCAGTTTGTGCATATTACATTTGCATAAAATGTTTTGATTTTTAATCCTATTAAGGTCAAACTCGGAGGAGAAAAATGAGTTCATTTATATATATATATATATATATATATATATATATATATATATAAGAGAGAGAGAAGATTATTTACTGACTAGGACTAGTCACACAGGTCATCATCAAAAAGTTCTCTTTGAGAAAACTTGTGATATTCTTTGGGGTCTGTGTGACAAGTCTCCCTAGATTTTTTATGACCATTACAGATATATTTGCATTATGGTAGCAGCCGCTTACCATCAATTTCTCGCTAGCGGCGACTATTGGTCTTCACTCGAATTTGAGTGGCAGTACTGCTGCCGGTTTCTCTGGATGTTCAAGATTCAATTGTCTGCATAATTGCCAGTATACTGGCTAACCCGATTGATCGTGTTTATTCCTATATTCTTTTTGGGCTAGTTTGCTGCATTCACTTATGTGATTTATTGTTTTCTCTCTTTGTCCACAGAGTGTGCATTTGGTGGGGTTTTGTGTCTTGTCGATCCTTGCTTTTATGTTGTTGCTTTTGATTGCGTTATCTTGTGCAGCTGTTATTAGGGATTCGGTTTCTCCGTTTAGGTTTCTTTTTTTGTAGCGATGTCCAAGTGTGCTCGTTGGTCTCATCTTTTGTCATCCTTATGAATCGCCCATGTAATTTTTTCTTTTCTTATTTTTATTTCATCATTTTATCCATTGTTTTGTGGGTTTCTTTTTGTTTTTTTCAGTGTCTTTTACTCCAACAATTATTTTTTTAGTGTTTCTAATTCTTTTTTGGTGGGAGGGGAGCTCATTTTCGCAGTCCTTTATGCTAACCAGCCCTCTTTCATCATTTCTTCTTTTCACATAGAATCGGACAGTATCATCCTTTGGGTCTAGTGCATTGTCATGAGTTTCCTTGTCTTCTGGTTAAGCTGCCTCAGTCCTATAAATCTACCGGGGTATCGTACTAGTGATACTGCCCATGTGTTTATACCTTTAATTAGATTTCTACTGTATATTCATATAAAATGTTGTATTAAGAGATATAATAATGTATGTACAATTGTTCAGTATTTACCTCACGAGTGTTCAATAAATGCATAGAACTAGGTAATAAGTTATAAAAAGTATTTATGAAAATTAAGCTACACAGATTTCCACGTTTCAACCATTCAGGTTAAAATGTATCCCCATAATGTATATATAATACACACACACACACACACACACACACACACACACACACACACACATATATATATATATATATATATATATGAGAGAGAGAGAAAGAGAGAGATAAAAAGGAACAAACCAAGACATGTGCTCATCAATGCTTCGTCTTTATTTCGAGATTTCCTCTGGATTTTTTTTAAGTAGGGATCACCACTTTTGAAGGCCAAGAGGCCACTGTAGGATAAGGATTAAAGAGTGTACAGTAGAAATTGGACAATATAGTAATGGAAATTCGTAATTAGTAATGGAAATTCGTAAATTAGTAATGAGTGTACAGTAGAAATTGGACAATATAGTAATCGTTAGTAATGGAAATTCGGTAAATTTGTTAACAAGTGGGATGGTTCATCAAGAACTTGTTTACGTTAGACTTGAAGACAGCCATATTGTAGTCAGCTGGAAAGCAGGAAAACGGAAGACAATTCCACAGGCGTGCAGTTCTAAGAAAGAAGCTTTGTTCATGGAATCTACGTTTAGGTTTAGGCACAGATAAAGAGTGGGGGGGGGGAATTATTGATAGTGTTTTCAGCTAGACAAGTGTTTATTGTGAAAGTTTGGCGAGGGGGACCATAGACTGAAGCTCAGTCGAACACTTTCCATGAAAATAACAGCAGAGACGAACTCGCAACATCTCTTCTGTGAGATACAGGTTGCATGGAAGAGAAAAGGATATCTCCTACGAGGCTACGAAGTCTATTTTTAACTCTATCAAGGCAGAACAAGTCCTTTATAGTAGCTCCTGCCCAGATGTAGCAACAGTATTCCATCCTTGGACGTACCTGGCTCTAATATAGATAGAGAATTTCATTAGCAGTGAGATATCTACTGGATCGATAGAAGGATCCCACCTTTTTTCCAGCGGCTTTGGCAACAGATTTGATGTAGCTGTTTCATTTAAGATCAGGAGTAAAGGTGAAGCGAAGAAGCTTGTCAAAACTTGAGGCCTCCTCAAAACGAGAGCCATTCATTTCAACTGATGCCAGATGGGGATCAGAACGTTGATGATGTAGAGTTAGAAGCTTGGTTTTAGATGCATTAAAAGTAACCAGACACTCCTTTCCCCATTGTACCACGCGCTCAAGATCAGAGGAGAGAGAATCGGAGAGAACTTGGTCGTATACTGACTTAGATGTGCTACCATAGACGGTAGTGCCATCAGCATAAATCTCTACAAATGATGTACGGATGTAATTTGGAAGATCATTAATGTAGATCAGGAAAAGAATTGGGCCCAGGATGGACCCCTGAGGTACTCCAGCATTTATACTGTGAGCTTCTGATTTTTGTCCATCAACTACTACTCTTATGAACCTGTGAGAAAGAAATGATTTAATAATTGAGAAGACATTTCCAGCTATACTATAGCTAGAGATCCTGTGAAGTATACCTTCATGCTATACCCTATCAAAGGCCTTTAATATGTCAAGAGAAATTTCCCTAGAAAGGTTGTCTCCGTACAGAGATTCACTAATCCTATGAGATATAACTGTAAGCACATCTGCTGTAGATCTAGCAGAACGGAAACCATATTTTGTGTCACTAAGAAGGTTATTTTTGCTGAGATGGTTGATTACTTCTGTATTTAACACAGATTCCAGCAACTTACTCATGACGCACCGGAGACTTATTGGCCTGTATTGGATGAATTAAAATAAAAAAAAAAAACACTAGTAAAAATATTTGAAAATATATTATTGATAAAATAAAATGTATGTTCTTGTCCCATTTCAGAAATGAAAACGTCGTTGGAAATTAAAAGAATCAAGTATTTTTTTTTTGTTTTAAATTCAAAAATATTATTAAACACAAATAGTTAAATTTCATTTCAAACTAGCAGCTCAGCTCGGCTTTGATATAGTCCTATTCACAGTTCATTACTTGTTCAACGTGTACATATTATGCAGGATTTCAAATGCTTAAACCGAAAAATGTCTGAGTAATTTCGTAGAGAGCGTAGAGGTAATCTTTTTTCAACTCCGACTCCAATTTTGACCCCTTAACATTAATTATTTTGGTCTCACACCAAAATACTATGTTTTACCCATTTCGAAGCAACCTACACCTAAAATTTTAAGTATTTACACCCAAAATTAGCAGAGGAATTTCGTAGAATGCCCGAAGGTCAACTCTTTCAACTTTGATCTTTTGGGAGCCAAATTTTCGACCCAAAACTGATAAAAATGCTTGTCGCACGTCTGAATACCCGTTATGTATAAATATCGTTTAGTCCCCAAATTGACTGAGTAGTTTCCTAGACACCGAAAAAGTAAAATCGTTTGAATTTTGACCGCTTAGCAGCTCAAATTTTCATCCCAAACCGATAAAAGGCTTTCCATATCTATTAATATCTTTTAATTAAAATTTCCAGAAATTGGCTGAGTAATTTGGTAGATACCGCAGAGGTCACATTTTTTTAAACTTTGACCCCTATTTTGACCCCCTAACATTTATTCTTTTGTCTCAAATCAAATTAAAACGTTTGATCCATGTCCAAGTAACCTACATTTCAAGTTTCAAGTGTGTAGACACAAGATTGGTGGAGGAGTTTGGTCGAGTTTTCGAAAGACAAATCGTTGAACTTGACAGCCGGATTTATGGCCCAAAACAGATTACAAATATTTTCCCAAATCTCAATACTCCTTATGTCAACTCTCGAGTCTCTAGACTGAAAAGGAGTTATTTGATAGAGAAATGTACACACACAGACACACACACAGACATTTTAATTTTATAGATACTAGCATAGGTGCCCGGCGATGCCTGGGTGTTTAAAGGTCCGTGTTGAGCAAAAAAAAGTTGTAGTAAGAAGGCAGGCTCGAACCTGTACCGCAAAGGAGGAAAAGAATGGGGAAAAAACGTGGCTTCTTTGCTGTTACGACCACCGACAAACCGGTAGAGACGAAGGTTTAAATTAAGGCTAGACAATCGAAAGGAGGGATGATTTCGAGAATATCGGTGAAAACAGCGACCCTTCCCTATAGAAAAGCGGCCAGTTGAGGGTGAAGAAATTAATGTTTTTAGCCAATTTTTCGGTATTAATCGTCTGAAGGTGCGAACTTCAAAACGATACTGATCTTGTGAAAAGCCGTCACCTCTGTCAAAATTTTTAGGCAGACATGCAAACATACATACATAGATTTATATATTGGTAGCCCAAATTTTCGATCTAAACCGATTAAAAAGCTTGCCCTATCTCTGAATATCCTTTATGTAAAATTTCAAATGTTTAGACCAGAAATTTTCTGAGTAATTTGGTAGAGACCGCAGAGGTTAAATTTCTTTTAAGTTTGACCCCTATATATTAATTCATTTTTATTTCGGACTATTATTCTCATCTTTATTAGTTGTTGTTTTTGATCTTTCATTGGTTTTGTTTATTTACAACGTTTCGGCCAACTATTCCTCTGGCCTTCGTCAGGTGGTAACCGCGACGGATAGGAACTTCGAATCTCCTAACTGCATTCTCAGCCATCACTGCCATCCGTAGTTGTTGTCGTCTCACCACATTTTGGCCAATTAAACCTCTGGCACGCTTTGGTTCCAGATGAATATTGTCTGAAGATAGCGGTTTCAATCCCACCCAACTTTTTAGCGACGAAAGCAAGTTCAATAGGGTAGGCAGTAACGGTAGGCAGTACGTCCGTCGGAGGAAATACGAAGAATTTAATCCTCGGTGCTCAGTTTCAACGCTGGAAGGTGGTGGAGGTTCAATCTTGGTGTGGGGCATTATTGGTACCAATGGTCCAGGGCCTACAGTTCGCTTGCAAGGTCGAATTAATTCGTCCAAGTACATTAATATGTTGACTGATTATGTTCTACCCTACTTTGGTCGGAATTTGGATGATAATCCCACCTTCATGCAGGATAATGCTCCCATTCATAGGGCTGGCAATATCAAGAGGTTCCTGGAATAGCAAGATATTCTGTGTTTGAATTGGCCTGCTCAATCTCCAGTCCTCAATCCTATCGAAAACGTATGGCATTACATCAAGCAACGGCTACGCACTGATAAAATTTCAGATTTGGAAGACCTTTTGACAAAAATTAAAGAAAAGTGGGATGCCTTTTCCCCGGAGTATTGCTGCAGTCTAATTCAAGGAATACCCAAAAGATTGCAGGCTGTCAAATTGCAGAACTAAATATTAACTGTTGTATTTGTGTTGCATTAATGTCCTAAAGTTACATTTTATAACAGTTTTCTATTGTGCGTACTTTCTTTTTGCCTCCTCAATTTAAAGTTATTTTTTAAATTGACGTGAACACTAGAATATTTCAATTAAATATAAAATATGAAAAGGTAAAATTAAAGAATGAAAGGCCAATTAAATGAGGTATAGTTTGTTTGAATAGCTACATTAAATGTAGCTTAAATTTGCAGTTTTTGAAAAAATTACAAGGATGGACTTCCTTTTTGCCGCCTGTGTATACACACACACACTCACACACACACACACACACACACACACACACACACACATATATATATATATATATATATATATATATATATATGCACAAATAGACGATTTCGTTGTAGCACAGCTCTTCTGTACGACTGGGCTTACACTGAATCAAAGCAAGGAATCTATTCAACAATCACTTCGTTGATAGTCGCTAGTTTTATTCCCAAACCACGAGATTGACGCTCGTAAATCATATCTCAATTGCCATTATATATACATTAAATGCCCTTTGGAAATGATCTTATTTGTTTATTTTCAAAAAAAGAGCTTTAGATTACGCTTAGTGAAAAGCGATATAATTAAACGAAAAATATCTTAGTTGAAAATTGGGGATTATTTAGTCTTCACGTAGACTGGTTTCCTGTATATATATATATATATATATATATATATATATATATATATATATATATATATATATATATATATATATATACATATATATATATATATATATATATATATATATATATATATATACACAGGAAAACAGTCTACATAAAATTTAAATTATGTTTTCACGGACAATATACGTTTTCTATTATTTAAATAATACATATTGTGGATATACATACAATTGTTAGTCAATTGATTTTAGAATTGTTTATATCGATTCGAAGTACTTTTCCAAAATAAAAAGATATATATATATATATATATATATATATATATATACATATATACATATACATAAAACATAGTCTATTCATTGTTTAATACTTTATGTTAAGGATTTGTCATATGAAAATAAGAAAAAAAAACCTTTTTACAAC
>NC_136496.1:114478143-114493143 GCF_053919585.1 Euprymna scolopes
TATATATATATATATATATATATATATATATATATATATATATATGAGAGCGTTTAGACCTGCGTGCATAATGATAATAATTGCAAATCACTGGCATCGTATTCATTTTTCATTATTCCGTTTACCCATGTAAAATATAGAATACGATTTCTGAAACGTTTATGTGTGTTGGCCAATATTCTGTCGAGAAAAAAAAGATTTAGAAATGAACACCAGATGTCGATCGTTTTTCTTTGTTGGTGAATTCAACATTTGATTTTTAAACGATTGATTGAGAAACGAAAGCGCGAACATTGGCAGCTTCTAGCGTGGAATCGGACTTTCTGTCTCAAAACGGCGCATGCGCTTCATCGAACTCGACCGACTGATCTGTTCTTCCGTCTCACTTGTTCGTTGATCAGTTGATCGCTTTCCACGACTCACTGCCTGATCGGCCATCTGCCTCACTTAGTTTTGATAACCAACTCGCCGTGGGTCAGGGAGAAGGGGGGAGCAAAGAGGCCGGACGGAGTATGTGTTATTTAGATCAAGGCCCAACCTCTTTCGAGAAGTGATTGAATGACGTCACTTCCGCTTGGTTAAGCTGGCAGACATTTAAGAAAAAGAACTGAAGCGGTTGAATACGAGAAGAAAACGCGACTGGAAGCAAGTAGAACAAAAAATAGTAAGAAAACGATTGAGATTAAAAAATACATTTTTTTTCCATTTTTACAAAAGAGGAAGGAATTAGGACCAGATGAAATAATAAATACGAATTCGAGATGTACTGGAATGCACAAAAAGAAGACAAATAGTAAATGGTTTTGTGGTCTGTTTGAAAATCGGTGATTTTTAACGAAATAGAAGAGAACATCTGATATATATATATTACAGAACAAACGCTAGCAAGTTATCATAGTTCGTATCTAAGACTCGGCTAAAGATATGCATCCTGTTTTTATTTATCTTTAGTTCCTTAGTACACAAAGTGTTCCAAGAACAAGTCGCCTGTTCTTGTAAGTGAGTAAATATGAGATAGAATAGCCGAGGATTCGAACCTGCGAATCTAGGATTGGAATTGAGAATTCCGATCATAAGTTAAAATAAATAATACACAATGTTATTGAAAATGGAATGGAGAATTAACCCTTGTTTAGTTCACATAAAATAGTTAGATATCTGTTTATTGAAAAAGGAATGTGATAATGTAATTTTGTTTCTGGTAATGAAATGAAATTAAAATAATGAATCTAGATCCGAACAATAGAAAATATTAAACATATTTGTAAAGTGGGTTAGGAAAATTAGGTTAGGTCGTTGTAAACATGTGAGGAGCAATGCATGCTTGGACACGTGAGGCATGTCGGGCTACGGGATTTATATACACGTGTTTAGTGGTGCAATGACGTCATGAGTTCTCAATATAGAGAGCTTTAGGTCAGTAAGTCAGAAGTCAAGTGAGATAGAGAGAGAGAGAGAGAGAGAGAGAGAGAGAAGTCAGGCCGGGACATGGTCGGACAGACAGAGCTGACATCGAACCTTGGAAGCGAAGGGGAGAAGAAAGAAATCATGCAGAGACTTTGAATTCCTTGATGCAAAGCCAGCACCCGGTCGAATGGAATGCACGAACAACTTCATAATTTTGTATCTGCGTCTTCGTGTTATGTTATTCAACAGAAAGGTATTGTGAATGTGTATTATAAACTTGTGTTCCACTCATCTGTATTCATAAGACTGTGTATAAACTCATCTAAGAATGTGTCTATCATCTATAAGAATGTGTCTCTCCCTCAGCTATCATAATTAATGAAATCATTATGATAAAAGACTGAAATCTTCATCTCAAAAATAGATAAAGAAATATGTGTCAATGTTATAGAAACACTACCACTCTCGGAACTGTCAAACGGTATAAATGTCAATATATATATATATATATATATATATATATATATATATATATATATATATATATATATACATACATATAAATCCCCTTTCAATGTGTATTACATGTTCCCGCCGTCTTTCCATTAAAATGTATCCTGTCTCTCTTTATATATAAGACCTGTCACTATCTCACAATATGAATAATATGAACACTCAAGAACACCTATTACATAATAAAAGAAACTGACCTCTGTATACATTACAATAAAAATACTATATTAATTTACAATGAAACTGCTGTTAATATTTAAATACATAGACTAGACATATTTTTTATAAAGGGGGCAAGAAAGTTATATCCCATTTTGTCAGATTGGAGGGACCCCAATATCATATAATTTATGCGAAACCCAACTTTTCCTCATGTAAGTTAAAGAACCAATGATGATTTCCGAATTAATGTATATATATATATATATATATATATATATATATATATATTGTTTACAGAAAGTTGTTAGTTGAGACAGATCATTGGTACCGTCGGTTTCAAGCCCGATAATAAGGCCCGTTTAAGGTATCCTTATCAAGCTCTCTTCAGCCAATATTCGTCTATCTTATAACCGGAAGTGTGAAGTTATAAGATAGACGAATATTGGCTGAAGAGAGCTTGATAAAGATACCTTAAACGGGCCTTATTATCGGGCTTGAAACCGACGGTACCAATGATCTGTCTCAACTAACAACTTTCTGTGCACAAAATATAAATACGCTCTTACAATTTGGATTTTCCTTTTAATTGAGCACTCTGCTGGAATTCTTTTTCCAAAAAAACTAATCATATATATATATATATATATATATATATATATATATATATATATATATATATATATAATGGTTATAGTCAAATTTGTTGCAATATTTTATTTCCGGTTTCTGATCTGCAGACGTGAAAACGTTCACAATCATGATATGGTCCCTTCTGATTAATGATTATCTTTCTCTCAGAAAACGTGACACCCTTTGACCATGTTAATTATTGGTATGTTGTTAGCTTGACTGTGATCAGACAAATAGACAGTAAAAACAGGAAGTTAAATGACAGAAAAACTTAACAATAACGAATATCGCTATATTTATTTTATTGTATTTTATATTGATACATATTTATATTTTATTTATTATATATATTTATATTTTATTTCATTGTATTTTATATTTATATTTTATCATATTTTTCATTTTATATTAATGTTCATATTTTTCATATTTTTATTTTATATTTATATATTATTATAGTTTATATTAATATATATTTATATTTTATTTGTTATATATGTTTATATATAATGTTATTATATTTTATATTTATATTTTTCATATGTTTTATTTTAGCTTTATATTTTATTGTATTTTATATTCATATGCTTAGTTATCATATTTTATATATATAAATTATTTATATTTTATTTATATTTGTGATTGGAATTAGAGAAAATAATCAATGCAATAAGATAAACGAAAAGTTTACAGAAACCATATTTTATCATGTATATAAAATTGTATTGAGAACATGATCGCTTTTAGTGACCCTTTTTATTAATCCTTCCATGAATTACATATATCTATATAAAATTAACACACAACTAGTATTTCATGTAAGTCCCAAATGGTCACCCAATTAGTACTGGTCAGATTCAACGTTGCTTAACTTCAGTAATTCAGCGGAAACCGGTGTGTCAACGTAATTATGCCGTATAAACTCCGATACCTCACTCGATAATGATGAAATAAGGTTATAACTAATAAAAAGGCGTCTAGTTTAATGGAAAAACGAGTTTGCTTTTAAACAATATGAAAATATTATCTTAATCCCGATACTTCGCCGTAAAAATGTTCAACACCCATCCACGAACACATGCAGTGTCTGTGAAAAGTTTTCATTATTTAAATCCCTTAAAGTATAGCATCTAACTCTGTCACTTTTACATACGGAACATCATTTTCTTGATGCAACCTGCACGCATCATTCACAACATCCAGTTTTAAATCGAGATAATCCAGTTGCAAGGGAACGTGCATTCAAGTCAATTGAGTTCAATTTATTTGGCTAAAAATAAACCCGCATTCTTCAATTGCCATGTATAGGTAGGATGATAAAAATTTACACAGTAGCTCGGCACATGCTCAAATCTATCTCTACTTGTGCTGTTGGTGCATTTATTATGGTTCTTGGAAATTTATTCAAAGGTCCAGGGAGCCTGACTGAGAAACGGCCCTGCTCCGGTTAAAATGAAATCGGTAGTGAAATAGTTTCTTTTAGTATCTGCATAGACTGTTTCCTGGTACATGAGCGAATAATAGGGCATGCGGTATTTCATAATGACGAGGAAATTGTGAGCAAATATAAAATCATTGTGTCATCAATTTTTGACGGATAATTTAAACTGACCCCGTGTTGGTTCGTTCTGTAATGTTTTGCCAACCATCGCCGTGAGCATTTTTTTTTTCAGGAAGTTATATATTATTTTATCGTTGCATCCGGATGTCAGTGCAATTACATACATATCGTTTTTTAAATAAATAGCTGGAAGCCCAACATTGCCCGGTCGTACAATACGCTCAAACATGATATTTTAATTTATGCAGATTGCGTATGTGTTATTACAGAAACATTCCTCCATTGAGTATTATATAGTACGAGGAATAATTTGCCCGTGGACTAATTCGCAAAAAAAAAAAATAAATAAAATAAAATAAATAAATAATAATAATAAATAAATAAATAGACCAATAAAAATGAAAATAATTAAAATAAATAATGATCATACTGTTGTTTATCAAAGTTGGTCAGTGTTTGTTTACAATATGACATCAGCTGATAGTTTGGCTTTACGATGAATGCCCTGCAAAAGTCACTTCTGATTAATGTTTAGTTTTAAAATATACAAACAAAGAAATAATTTGCGGCGATTTTAGATGATACTCTTCTTTTATCGTAAATTGAATTCATTAATAAGTAATAAAATAATGAGGTACACCCGTGCTTGAACTCGGAATAATTCGATCTTTATTCGAATGCTTTACTATTAAGCTATGTGTCCAGATGCCAATAGACATGTTTTGTTTTGTTTTGTTTTAAGAAGAAATCATTTTATTATCTCCGTTGCTGGTGCAGCTAAAATATTCTCATGTAAAAATTCTTTATTTATCTATGAGAAAGAAAAACTATTTTTAGAATCGAATATTTTTCGATTGTCGATACTTATCGGACGAATATTCGCAGAGAACATATCTACGAACACTGCCAGACATATAAATTAGCTTTTTGTGAAATTTGCAAAAGATAAGCTCAGCTGTTTCGGAATCTATAAGCAGTGAAAATAGACACACACACAAAGTAATTTTTATATAATCGTAGAGATATAGATATTTCTTTGTTTCGCTGTCTCCGGTTAGACAATATTACGCACTGACATATGTGTTTCATAAACCTTATTAATTTTCTGCTAGCTTATAACAAATTAGAAACCAGTTTTGTGTTTGTATCACCATAATTCTATCCGGATTCTGATTTTTTATCAAAGTTTCATTCTCCTAAAGTTATTGCCTTTAACACGAATGAGGAGTCTCATCTACACTTTGTATGGCAACCCTCTGTAATATAAGACGGAAGATAGTATGTGCTATCTCATGGCCAAATGTGACCTCGAACCGTGCAAAACAAGAGGGCTTTGCTTTTTGAGGTACATTATTCATGTCCTTTTATCTAAATGCATACAACACTTTATATTCCCAAATGGTCACCTAACTTGTACTGTCTAAGCTCAACGTTGCTAACGTTTGCTGTATACTTAAAATACTAAAAATATAAAATGAAGCGCGATACGTAGTACGATTAATGTCTTATTGACTATTGCACCGGTAAATAGGAATATTGTTAATTCTAGATTATACGGCAATATAACGTTTGAAACACCGGTTCCCATCAGATAACTGAAGTTAAGCAACGATGAGTTTGGCCAGTACCAGATGGGTGACCATTTGTGGCTTCCAGGTATTGTATGTAATCTCTGCTTATCTCGGCATTGTTTCCAGTCGTCCTGGACTTCTCCTTGCCACTGGAATCAAGCAGTGCCGATTCAAATGTTAAATAATAGGAACATTAAAATAATTAAATTAAGTATGCAATATTTTTTTATAAAATATCTTTGCACTTCTATTATTGTAAAATAAAAGCAGGTATGACAATATAACATCATGGGAAAAGAGAAAGAAAACCTGTGGCCTTTTAAAAAATTCTCAACGTTTCGTTCCCATTTTCTGGAGACGTCTGCAGAAAGATCGAGAAAATAAAACATACCAAAGTTGAGAGGAGAATTCTATGAAAATTGATATATTTATATATTTTATGTACATATAAGGTAAGTGATTAAAATATAAGTGAGGAAGCGTATGTAAAACGTAAGTGGGGAAACGTCAGTAAAAAATTTAAAATTCTTTTTACATAGATGGGGAAATGTATTTAAGACGAAACAGATCTATGTACCATTTTCCACTTCTATCATTATAAGCACAACCACGAAATAAACAAACATGTTTTCATTTGTATGAAAACATTCTTTTACAAACAAAATTTGAAAATTTTCCGATACCTAATATAGCTAAAATGACTATCATTCTTATAAAATCAACCAGATTTAAACAATGAATAAAAGATTGTATTTACGATTAGGATGAGCACATTTATTTAAACAATATAATTTGAGATTAGTAGAAATTACTTTTATTCAGAAAAGTCCTTTCTCTCATTATAACAACTAGCAGAGGGCATATTTGTGCCATATTTTTCTATAATCAATTGCACTCATTCCTAACTTTAGAACGAAAACAAAAACAGCTTAGATCGCTTTTATATTCAAACTAAAATCAACATTCATGTTAAGTGAAACCTACTGAAAGGCGGAAATAGCAAGTGATATATTTGCGTGGGTAATGTGTTAATTTGTTAATTGTATCACATTTGGTTTTCTTTTAGACTTCTAAAATAAAATGAAAATTAACCGGTAATCATATTTTGTTTGGTATATATTCAAAGAGTTAAAGCCACGACGACGAAAACCGAAGTTTATGGCGCGCATGAAAATAGCGAAATATCTTCATGTTCGGTTTTTCACTTCAAAAGAGAATTTCTACTGTGGTTTTCCAGCCGGAAAAATGAGTTTGTTGAAGGGTGATTAAACCACTTTCTCTTAAAAATCAAATTTTAACGTTGAATACTGTTGTTGAATTGAGAAATTTATTGAACAAAATTTTCAGCTGAAGAACAAAGCGATATTTTCTCGTCAAAGAAGACCAAACTAATAAATGACAAGTAGATGTTTCATGAGCATCGAGATTATATTGTTGGAAAATATTTTTGTAATTTAACCCAGTAAGAATCATCACATTAAAGCATTTAAAATTGCTCACTCAAATCAATCAATATATAGTCATCCTGTAATAAAAAAGAACATCAATGAAATAAATATAAAAAAATGAATAATACTAATATACATTTAGTACTTATGTCATTATTAATAATGCATATATATATATATATATATATATATATATATATATATATATATAAAGCTGAATGTCTGTGGTTGTATGTATGTGTGTGTGTCTGATCACGAATAGGCTCCTATATTGTTGACTATTTTAAAAAACTGATTACATATAATGATAGATGTATCGAGACACAGGAATGGGTATGTTTGATCAAGCAGAACAGTAGTTCATTAAAATTGTGGGGTCTGCGTTCGCGCCTGGTCCACAAAGTATGGAAATAAAAAATTTAAAAATTAAAAAAAAAACGTTTACAAGTGTTTTTGATATAGATGTACATAAGAATACTTTGAGAAGTATGTTTTAACTTAAATAGGGATGGTATAATAAAATTGTGGGGTCTGCGTTCGCGGCTGGCCTCCATAGAATAGAAATAGGCACACACTTTAATAAAGACTTTTCATATCTATCTGTGTAAGTATACTTTGATAATTATGTTTCAGTTTGAAGAAATATGGTATAATAAAATTATGGGGTGTTCATTCGTACCTGACCTTCATAGAATGGAAATATGTCACAAAGTTTAACAAGTTTTTTTTAATATAGATCCACAGAATATTGTGATAAGTGTTTCAGTGTGAACAGGTATAATATAATAAATTATGGGGTTTATCTATTTTATTTTTACTTTCATCATATTTTGCTTTGGTTTTGATACCCCAAAATTCAACCCAAATTTACAACCCTTCCTTTTCATAACCTATCATACTTTCAGAAAGCAGAGTCCATTTTCTGTAGGTTGTTTTTGAACCCAGTCAACGACGGGTACTTTTGCTAGTATATATATATATATATATATATATATATATATATATATATATATGTATATATCTTAATGCGTAAGAGGAAGGGAGAGAGTTCAATTCCACAAGAGGAGACTTATCTGGATAATGCCAAGCCCAACAATTATTATTGGAGCTGATACAATAGGACAACAAGAGTATGAAATGAAGTCACAAAACTATATATTAGTAGACATAGAATGGATCATTTATTGAATAATGGAATACAAGCAAAATTTGGGGGGAGAGAAGGGACTCTTTATGCCAGGGCATTTCGAGGCCTAATGCTTCTCATCAGAAGAGTAGAGAAGATGGTAGGTAACATGAGGAAGATGCGGCGTCTTGCGTATGGTTCATTAGGGACGAAAAAGATTAAGAGGAATTATAGAATGTTGGGAGAAGCTTTATTGAATTCTAAATGAATAAAGGAGAAGCTTGTTATATATAGTATGATATATAAGATTGTATATGGTCTTTAACATAGTGTTGAGATTAAGGGGTATATGTTTTGGGGTTAAAATTGAGGGTGTATTGTTTTTGCGTTGTAAAATTTTAACGGTTTGTGGGGTGTCTATTATCTATGCAGTGGTATTTTTACAGGTGCAACCTAAACGGCAAATGATGGATATAAAAACGCTTATAATTCGGAGGGGGGGGGGTAATGCAAGGTTGAAATATTGATTAGGTAATATTCGGCAATATTTTTAAGTTTCTCCTGTTATGATATAGGGAGTATGATTATAACGGGGCGGTCGGAGGATAGGATAGCAATGTCTATGAGTGCGTTTAATTTGATACATATAGTTGGTAAGGTGAAAGAGTAAAGGGATATTTACTACTTATAAAAGTGGTAGTAATACCAATAATAGTAGGTTAATTATAATAATGAGAACGGTAATAATAATGATAATTTTAACATATATATATATATATATATATATAAGATAATTGAACAGAATTGTATTAAATGTTGTCTAGAAAGCAATTAAATTTACTGATTGTGCCACCTGTGATAGCATTACGTTTGCAATTTAAATACCATTCACCTATGTATGAAGTATAGTTGCCACATTCGGGCTGGTGTATCTGCTACAAACCCTCACTTTTAGACATGATTCAAAGAGAGTCGCTAACCCAATAGGCCCCGCACTGTCAGCTAGATTCCAACCTCTGTCTTATCGACGAAACGTTACATTCTTCCGGCTGTTTTACAAGTATTTTAATGGTAAGTTCTCCGACGAACTACAAGTACTTGTACCTCCTCAACGTAAATACTTCCGACAAATCCGACAAGAAGCTAAATCCAACCCCTGAATAGTAGAGATTAGAGAAAACTATCGACTCTGATAGTTTCTGCCCTCGGGCTGCTAGATTTTGGAATTCCCCTCGGGTTCATGCTGCCCTGACTGTACTGAAATGCAGAAGTTAAAGTGTAATGTAAACAGGCATCTTGCTGCTCAAATCCCTATATTGTATTCCTTAAAATTATGTCCCAGATAGTAGCCCCTGACATCAAAGTGACACTGTGCCTCGTTTGGGATGAAAATGCAATATAAAAAACATCAGATTATACACCTGGTTTCATAGATTACAATTAATGAAATAAAAAATACTAATCCATGTAACTATACAAAATTACACGTCATTCTTCAGAGCTAGAAAAAATCTGCCCCCCAAAATGCCCTATTTGGCTCACGTTTATACTCTATTCGCGATGATTTACCTGGCGTTACTAGGTTATAAAATACGTTTAAATATAGTTTTAGTAATGCAGATATCATATTTATTATTATAAAGCCAACTCCTATTGAATTAAAAAAGAATTAAATAGAGTAGCATTAAAAAGAATCGAAACCAAAACATTTGCGCCCTGGCCGCTTTTCTTACCAATGTAAATATCGATTTTAGTAAAAAAAAAAAAAAAAAAAAAAAGATTAATATTAAATGACTTGAAGAAATAAATTGAATTTGGGCATGCGCAGAAAGAAGTAAAATATGCCAAAAAGTTGGAATAAACATTTTTGCATTGCATCTTGACGATCTATGTTTGTGTGCCTTTTCCATCCATTCAAACAAAGATTTTACTCGTTATAAACCATTCTGCGTATATGATGACTATTTCCTGTTAATTCCAGTGTTATGTTACCAGTAGCTCAAGAGTTTAGCGGTAAAATATTTATAAACATACATTTATTGTATTATTGATACAGATGAAAACTAGCGAACTTTAAAAGTCGGATATAAAATACGCCAGCTGTACTAGTTATTTTAGTTACCTCCCCTGTAGATAGATATACACAAGGTCAGATGTGAATTTTATTAAAATGTTTCTATGGATGGGAGTCGACTCGAACTTGGAACACGTAGGTTTTAGTTATAGACGTTAACTACTTAGTCACCATCACCTTGAACCAAAATTATTTACCTCATCCGAATAAGGTCAAATGTGGGTTGAATGGAAGTGTCTCAGTGGAACGAACTGGATTCGAACTTGACACGCTCAGGTTTTTCGCGTTAGACACTACCGTCCCAATGTACTAGTTATACATATGATTAGTAATCCACCGATACTTTACGACAAGGTTTGCCTTTCCGGCATGGTTTTCCGGTTTTCAATTACATTATTGATTAAACCTGTTTACAGACACGATAAACTTGTTCGTCTTCACTTCTAGCCAAGCATGTAACGAGCGAACAGGACCACGAATAAGAAAAAAATATGGCCCCATCGGTTTTAACCTGATACGCCCAATAAGCCAAACAAGCAACAAGTATTAAAAAGGAAAAGAAAAATGAAAATTAAGAAGAAAAAAATGTGAATGCTTGCTGCAATTACCCAACTCGCTGTTTTCGCCCTTCCGACAAGAGAATTTGCCAGATTTATTGTATTCTCTTCAAGACGAAGGGTTTTGAGTTAAGGGTTGGAGAAATGGGTGTTTGTTGGCCGGCGAAAGGCGTATAATGAATGCCTGAACTGTTGACAGGAAGCGGTTCGTTGGCTGAAATTTGTCGGTATGTTACGCGCGAAAGTGACGATGCATAACTGACACGCGCTTAAATGCTGTGTCAACAGACACAATCGTCACACTTGCAATTGTGTTGAATTAATTCTGTGGCTAACGCTGACCACTTGTTTTTATGCATATATTATTGTCTGAAAAAGATTATATAGCGTTATATTTGTAAATAGCACGTGTCAGAGTCATAATTTGAAAAATGCCTTTCAAAATTTAGAGGTTTGAAAAGACGTTCCAAATTTGTAACACATTTGCTCTATTTTAACTCTAAGACATATTCACAGGTGTTTCATTTACTATTATAAGTAGAACATGGAAGCAAGTTATGAACATATACTTGACAAAAAGGCTATATGAGATGTTATGTGTTTCATTCACCTAAGGGCATGTCAGGCTAAAATGCATGGAATGTGGGTTACCGATTATTTTATATATACACGTTGTGTTTTGATTAGCAAATTATCCAACTAGATCGATTGATATTTTGTCCATGTGTTAGAATTTGCATTAGCCAATAGTAGACCTCTTCTCGGAAAAAAAAATGTTTTTGCTTACTTCTCTTTCCGTCTTTATTCAAATCGTCTGTTTTTGAGAATGTGTTTATATAAAAACACTCATTGACATGAATGCCAAACATTTAGCCTGCACACTCACTTTCACACAGATACGCTGCGCACACACGCTGACGCATACAAACACACACACACACACACACACACATACATAAATATATATAGAGGGGTGTTTCAAAATTATTTTGTTTTATTCCTGCCGCATGAATAGATCAGAGACGATTATAAATGACATTGTTATAATGACTGAATTTATATATTCATGACCTAAAATTTCATCTCTTTCTTTCACGTACTAACAGTGTGAGAGATGGTCATTGAATTCACGGTAAATGCGCATTAGATATGCCGGTGACGATGCAAATAAATAAATCCTGATGCTTTAAACGTCGGTCGTTTTAATAGTAATATTTCCGTCTTCTTATTTCTTCGACATTCTGAGTTGATAAGTAGGAAGTTTTAGATTTGTAACAAACCTCGTATGAAAATGCGCGCTTGAGATGCTTATGCAGAGCCAACATTTATCGCTGTATTGGGAATGCTGGTGAATGGATTCTGGAGCGCAAATTGTCTCTCATTTTAATGGTGCCACTGCCACATTCGTAGCTCTTCAACTTTTGGAGTTAAAAAATAATGGGAGTCTTAACTGATGGAACGACACTCGCATGAATATGTAAACTACAAATAAATGTTTCTATTTCATTTACTGTTTAAATAATCAGGCTAATTTATTTTTCGACCAGGATCAAAATGTAGTATCTGTTCTTCAGAGGCTACACTTCAACTCCTTGTTCTCTGTCAGTAGAGGAGCAATCCTTCACGACGGAGACAGTTTTTATTTTTGTTCCTTTTCACCACGTAAAAAAATGACCCTGGTGTCTAACTCTGTCACGTGGGGAGGGATTATAAATCGGAATTTCTTTATTATGCTCGACACCTATGAAACAATGTTAGAATATATATCGAATATATTATGTTTTCTTTCTATAACGTTACCGATTGGCTTAATCTGTTATTTAATACGAACCTTAGTAAGGGTGCATAAGTTTTATCAGAGTTCTCTACAATAATTAACAAATAAACAAAAAAAGGGATATCTGGACATACGTCTACTCAACACAGGTTTAGCGGTGAAATTGTTATTTAAAACTAGAAAGTTAAAAACAACCGACAGACAGATTATCTCTTAGAGTCGCAAGGACGCATATGACACCAAAAGAGCTTCAGCACATGAGAGTCCGCGTTTCTGTCAGTATTGGTAGTTTTTATTATTATTATTATTATTATTATTATTATTATTATTATTATTATTATTATTATTTCTCCTCACCATTAATGACGGATCGAAAATATCATCTCTGCTCTTTTATTTGTTTTACTTTTTTCTTCTTCGTGTTCGAGGGACTTCTGCCTGCGCTCAATTCTGAGTCATGGCGTAACACCAAGATCGGGTGAACGACAAGAAGTCAATGCGAAGCCACAGAGACTTTGTGTTTTTAGTGACAGTGACCGATAGGGACCGGTCAGCGAAGTGATGACACGACGATATATCAAGACGGAATCAAAACTTGGACTCACTGCTCAATTCATGTACGTATACACATGCGCGCATATAAAAAAGCTAACGCAAAACAGCCACACACACACACACACACACACATGTATATATATATATATGTTTATATTCAAGGTTGTAAGCAATACGGAAAAAAAACAGAATGCTGAAAGAAAAATGAATAAAACCAAGTAACATAAGGCATACAGACGATAAAAAAGAACGTCGTATTTAATGTTCAATAGACAGTTCATATAAAATGTCCGTACATTTTACACTACTGTTCTAAAATCTGTTATGGCAAAAACAAATATGTCGAAGATATTTTCCCTTCTCAAAAAAGAAAAATATAGAAATGTTTTCCGCCTATAAAATAATATTGTTTAAAAATGGTTGCTATTTGAAATATACTTGAATAACATAAAAATATAGATTCAGCATAACACATTATTTCTTAGTAATTTAATGTTTAGTATGATTTTTTTACATAATTATTTTATACAAGTATTAAAATTCTAGTTTCGTATTATTTGGATTCATCGGACAACTGTTCTCATCTTGAGTGTGATTTCCATATACGTTTCGGTCGATATAACCTCCGACCTTTTTCAGGTGTACCTTCTCGAACTCGAGAATGTTTCTGTCGTACTCAGGAATTTGAACGGAATTTCGAGCGGAACCCTTTGTTTACTTCACGGAGGTAGCATGCTCTTGTTCCGTCAGCTATGACTGGATAGAGGTCCTAAGTAATTCGCAAATGTATTTTTTTTCAGTCGCCCACACTGAGGATTGAACCTTCAACCTTCAGGAAAATATCACTTTTACAGTTGATTTTTCCGAGTACTCTAACCACTGCGCCACGGGTCCAAATTCCTGAGTTCGACAGAAACATTTCCAAGTTCGAGAAGATACACCTTAAGAAGGTCAGAGGTTATATCGACCGAAACGTTGTGAAAATCACACTCAAGATGAGAACGGTAGTTCGATGAATAATAATAAAAAAAGGTACTAAGTAATTCGCAATTGTATTTTTCGGTTGCCCACACTGAGGATTGAGCCTTCAACCTTCGGGAGAATATCGCTTTTACAATAAATTTTCCAAGTACTCTAACCACTGTGCCACGGAATCTCGTCCAAATTCCTGAATTTGACAGAAAATTTCCCAGTTAACAAGATACACCTGAAGACGGTCAGAGGTTACATCGACCGAAACGTTGTGAAAATCACACTCAATATGAGAACAGTAGTTCGATGAATCCAAATAATATGAATAACCAATCCTCATCTCAAAAATTCAGAAATGATAATTCTAGTTTATTTCTTCTATAATATTTAACATTAGTGGATAAATTTAAGATATTATCCATATAAAAATACTAGACTACTCGTGACCTGTTGGGTCAGTATGTTATATTAGCTATGGAGTTCATGTATGAGCGTGATACTTGTGATGTAAAGAAAATAGTTTTTTTATATAACAGGAACGTTTCTATGAAAGTATATTAAAATGAAAAATCACGGACGGATCACTCAAACATGAAAAAAATCCTCCCTATTCGTGTAAAGTTGCCTATTTTTCCGAATAATCGCTA
>NC_136496.1:114498143-114568143 GCF_053919585.1 Euprymna scolopes
GTACGTAATTTGATTCGCCTTTTAATTCCCTATAATTTTACTTATTTATATTTGTCTTTTAATTGAAGTATCCTAGTGTTCACTTCAATTTAACAAAAAAATACCTCCGAATCGAGAAGGCAAAAACAAGAAAATTTCGAAGCAACAAAAGAACTTAAAATATCTACCTCTTTAGCAACGTAACATTTCGACCATATACCTCGACTTTCACTTAGTGATCACCAGGAGCTCATTAATTTCCGCCTTTCTGATTTATCCAATCGGGAAATCGGCCGCAGATTTAAATTTGATGAGCAAACGCTACGAATGGCTGTGCAAAAGCTCCAAAACACCGACAGTGTCCGTGATTCGCCTAAATTTGGCCGTCCTAGAGATACTTCCTACAGAAAAGACAATGCTATCAAGATCCGCAACCTCAAATATATTCTTAAACGGCTCCCCAAATCTAACAACAGTTGAATCCTGTTAAAAAGTGTTCTCTTTCTATAAATAAGAACAGATTAAAGGAATTTAAGTTTTAATGCTGTGTTGCGTGACGCAAGCGAATGATTTCTGTAAAGAACAGAAACCGCCGTCTGGACTTCGTCAGATGCAATGAAGATCATGACTCTTCATATTGGTCGAATGTGATTTTTAGCAAGAAAAGAAGTTCAATAGGCTTGGCAGTGATGGTAGGCAATACGTCCTTCGAAGGAAGGACGAAGAATTTATTTTTAGGTGCACAGTTTCAACGCTCCAGTTCAGTTTTGGTGTGGGGCGTTATTAGTGCCAATGTTCCAGGGCTTATAGTTCGCTTGTAAGATATAATTAATTTTACCACGTATATTAATATGTTGACTGAACATTTTCTACCCCACTTTGGGCGTAAATTGAATGATAATCCAATCATCATACAGGATAATGCATCCATTAACACAGCTGGCAATTTAAAGAGGTTCCTTGAGGAGTATGATATGAGTTTTTATTGGCCTGTACAATCTCCAAACATAAATCTTATCGAAAACGTATGGCTACGCAGTGATAAAATTTAAAATCTTGAAGAACTTTGGACAAAAATAAAAGCGAAATGGTATAATTTTTAACCGGAGTATTGTCGCAGAGTAATTTAAGAAATGGCCAAAAGATTGCAAGCTGTCAAATTGCAGTAGAGCTATGCTATTAAATATTAACTATTTCATTGTGTTTCTGTTGTGTTTGTGTTGCATTAATGTTCTGAACCAACAATTTTCCAGTGTGCGGGATTTCTTTATGCCTTCTCAATTTATTTTCTTAATTGGTGTGAACACTAGGATACTTCAATTAAAAGTCAAATATGAAAAGGAAAACAAAAGACATCACTCAAGAACATAATCCCAATGATTCCTTAGCTTTTGGAAACACGATAATCCTTGACTGCTGGATCGTGTAAAAAACAATTAAACGATTAAAAGTCGGGTGCTACCATTCAGTCCATGAACTTTAATTTTTTTTTTATTTACGTTCATCCCTAAAAAAAACAATTCGTCACTGCACGTAAGGGGCTACTATTTGGGGACATGCCTAAGAAAGATTAACAAGATGTTGGTTTACGTTACATTTAAACTTCTGCATATCAGTACAGTAAGGGAAACGGGTAGCAGGAAGAGAATTTCAAAGTCTAGCTGTTTGAGGAAAGAAACTATTAGAGTAAACATCTTTCTGGCATGTAGACAGCTCAAAGAGTTTGAGATTTTGTTGATAAGCTGTTTTGGGGGAGATATGTGCGCTAAGGGGGCACAAATGCAACAAGTTCATCAGAGCACATACTGTTAAAATATTTGTAAAAAGGCATAGATATACAAAATTACGGCGATGGGGAAGGGGTTTGAACTTAGGTGACAAAAATTGGACCTATTAGATTGAAAATTCTGTTTTTGACCTTATGCAAGAGGGAGAGGCTAGTCGTAGATGCACCAGTCAAGATATGTCAACAATACTCCTCGCATGGGCGAATGGTGGCCTTGTAGAGGTACAGGATACTCTCGGGTATCAGATCTTTAGTACGATAGAGGGAACCCACCTTCTTTGTAGCAGTTTTTGCAATACCCCCAATCTATTTATTCCAGTTCATAATTCCCGTGAATATTAGGCTGAGGATTTTAAAAGAAGAATTCTCAAATAGAGTGTTATTTGTCATAGATATTGGTTGTTGGAGAGATTACTTCTAATAGTTAAAAAGCGAGCTGTTACCTTCCATTTGCAGTCTCATTCCACTACGGTCCGGAGGTCATTTTTTAAAGATTCTGCCATTGTCTTAGATATATGTACAGCCGTTCTTTTCTAGTGCATGTTATTTTAATTATGTGTAATAATATAGAAAGCAATTGGCATATTCAAACTGTCTGTAAAAGAGACCATCAGAGCTTATTGACAATTTAATTATCTTTTGAATGCGATAATTGCAGAGAAACTAACAAATATTTTTGAAACACAAAAAATAATCAATACCATGTCAAAGTCACCCGAAGGGATTAAAAATCTGGTGAAAGGAGAATGTCTGTATGATACACCCCCCGTTGTTTTTTCTTGAAGTGCTGTCAAACTAGATTCCACTGTACTGACGGTAATTTGGAAAAGAGGCTGGAGCCCAGAGTATACTGTTTATACTTATTTATATAACGTGTCTATATATTTACGTGTGCATACATATTTATGAATGTGTCTGTTATCTTCTAGTGGGTGTAATGTGTATTTAATTTAGGTTAATATTATTGTAGTGTTCTTTATTACGTAGCTGGTTAAGAGAGAATTGTAACACATCTAAAAATCATTCATTTGCTACGTGGCAATACATAACATACGTTGGGATACATACCCCCTTCCTCTCGGCTGGTCTGCAATTGAATGTATCTTAAATCAAAGTTATATTTTATATAACTTTAATTCACGGGTCGTTATTTCCTATCGGATCTGAAAGACGTAGTAATTTCTACATTATATTAACATCGCGTTTCTTCTCGCTTCCAAAACGCGGAGATAATATCTTCCGTGCTAACTTCTCTGACCGTCTCAGCCTGACTCTCATATCTAAACTCAGACTGTACTTGTTTCTTCTAAACGCATTACGTCATTAATACACGTAGCATTTAGACCACATGATGTCATCACTATATCATCTCTAATAATTCACGCTAACAATTCCGATACATATTTAAAAAAAATTATCTGCATAAATACATTTTGCCTCGATACAATTTTTTTTATATATTTCTTTACATCAACAACGATTAAAATAATAATTGTTTAGGCTACATGGCATCCCTCGGCAGTGCTTTATATAACACTAGCCTGGGTGCTCAGCGTTGCTCGAGTGTTTGGGGGGGGGGGGGGTGTTGAGCAAGCAAAAAAAAAGCAGGCAGACTCGAAGCCGTACCGCAAAGGAGGAAAAGAACGTGATTAAAAAAAAAACTGATGTCTTTGCTGCGGCGCCCATCGCCAAACCGGAAGTGGCGAAGGTTTAAATTATGGCTAGTCAATCGAAAAGACGCGATGATTTTCGAAAATATCGGCGAAAAAAGCGACCTTTGCTTGTAGAAAAGTGGCTAGTTTAGGGTGAAGGAATTAGTTTTTAGCCGATTTTTCGGTATTTGTCGTCCAATTGTCGAGTCTCGCAACCTACCCATTTCGTGAAACTAGGTCGCCTCTGTCGAAAGTTTAAGGCATACATACATAAATATATATATTTAAATAGAAAGGTGAGATTTATATTATAGAAGACTAGCCTGGGTGTCCACTGTTGCTCGGGTGTTTGTGGGTATGTGTTGAGCAAAAAAAATGTAGGAGGTAGGAAGGCCGGGATCCATGACGCGAAGGCGGAAAAGAAAGTGGAGGTGTGTGTAAGAGTGTCGGTTGACCAAAAAAATAAAAGAAGAAAATTTGCTAGCGCAAAAAAGTGGTAGTAGGCAGACAGTCTCCCGCCCGTACTGCGAAGGATGAAAAGAAAATTTTTAAAAAATCACGCTTTAGCTGTTGCGCCCATCGCCAAACCGGAAGTGACGTAGGATTAAATTAAGGCTAGACAATCGAAAAGGCGCGATGGCTTTCGAAAATATCAGCAAAAAAAGCAACTCCTCCCTGTAGAAAAGTTGCCAGTTGAGAGTAAAGGCATTAATGTTTGTAGCCGAGTTTTCGATATTTGTTGTCCGAAGGGTCGAACTTAAAACCGCTACCAATCTCATGAAAATCCGTTCCCACTGTCGAACGTTTTAGGCAGACATACAAACAAACATACATTAAACAAAGCAGGTGAGATTTATATTATAGAAGATTACCTTCTCAAACAGTGTCTATTGTCTCAGGTGTACGCTTAATGCAGGAACAACTTAGTGATTATTTTTCTGTAATAAATATATGGCTACGAAAACTCTCCTTAGGAAATACGACGAACAGAAAAACTGATACTGAAAGAGATCAAGCTATTAGAAGACCAATAATGTGTGCAATTTCGTTATTTTTAAAGGGAGACAATTGTATACTTACACATTGCTTTACAATACATTGACCGTTTCTGGCTACATAATAATTAATATTAAAAAGAATAAAATAGAAAGAATTATTTTCATTTTGTTTATATTTTATTATTTCAAATTTTAATGAAAGATACAGATTGATCAATGGTCATCTTTCTTTTGCCCTTTTCAAGGTTGCGTGTATTAATTAAAATCTAATCCAATTACTGCTCACTTATGAGCTACTATACCTAGCCTATTTAAAATATGTACAGGTAAATATTCCTTTGTGTTTGACAAGTCTTTTTTTATCTGACACAAGTAACTTTTATTAGAGTATACAATGCACATTTCCTATTGGAACATTCATATAGTAAGTGTAGGTTATTGTAGATAATAAATGCACATAAATGTTATAATTGTTTTAAGGTGTCCCGTTGTTGCCATTTAGACATGTACATTAAGCGCTAATGGAGATATTAACTTGCTGCCCACCTCAGCAAGATGTGGCAAAGGTAGGAAAGTGGAGATGTCCAGGCAGTGTCAATAAAGAGGGACACTCTGGCTAAGCAAAAATTGCCCGGGCACCCAAGCTATAAACTTGCCCCGCATGAAATCCAAGTTGCATGGCCTGTGAGGGTCGACCTCCTAGATAATATCCAGTCCGACAGGTACTGTGACAGTTCCTGGCCTCGAACCTGTCGGGCTGATTTTCAAGAAAAGATTCTTGACTGGTACTTTCTACTCAGTTTCCAAGAAACCGAAGCAGCAAGGAGGTTCATCCTTCAACGCAATAAATAATGGGAAGATATTGTCAGTGCTAGTGTATCCTGGATACAGTCCCACAAATTTCTAAGCCCATGAATAATTCATTTCAGCTCGTGCTCCGATCAAAGCATCACCGTCTTAACACACGCGCGCTCGCGCGTACACACACACACACACATATATGCATGAATACGCTAGCCAAATTAATCAAGAGTAGCAAACTAGATCTAAGATATGTAATATTTTTTTGTTCTTGTGATTAAGGGAGGTGGTGTTTAACCAACACTGCTGATGATCCATGATTTAATATACTGTGTTGTTTTTAAATCCTCGAAATAGTGTTTCATGGTAAACAACTGATGACCCCTTAAATTAACATGGGAATATAGTGAATTCGAGAGAGCAAGTTGGTGCATTGATTAAATGACTTACTGACTAAATAGTTAAATAGTTTTCTAACGAATGATAAAAAATATAAAAATTAAATAAGCTTTTTTATATAGTTTTAAAGGTTTAAAACTCCCAACACTATATATATATATATATATATATATATATATAAAGATTAGTATTGCGAGCTAGCATTACATAAAAAAAGGAAAGATGTTGATATGCCGAAAAATTGCACAAAAGCGAGAGGAATGTAAAATACGGTATTATCGAAGTTCTCGTGACTTGGCAGTGACACGCGCTATTTTTATGCCAACTAAAATGTTGGTGTTTATGGTGTGTTGGTCGGACGGTGGTGAATTGTCAAGTGCTGGTGTGCGTGTTGAGGCAATGTGTTATTATTGCGCCCAATTGCTGACAAATCTGTATGTCGCATTATGGTACATGGAAATCTATGGCTCTTCTAGACAGCTCATTGTGAAGGGAACGCTGAGAAATTAGTGCACAGGACCTCCAGAAAGAAAAGCAATAAATTACAGGCCGTCAATCGGATACCAGCAATGGAAAAAGAAGGTTATAAAAAGCATAAAAGGGTGGTGGGTGGGAGGATACACAGTGATAAATAGGAGGAAACAGAAAATAGGGCGTGGTTTATAAAGTATAAAAAAATAATAGTACAAAAAAAAGGAATTCCAAGCATGAAGTAAAAAAACGCAAATAAAAATAAAAAATTGGTTTTAATAAAACATTAACAGATATGTCCATTTAATCTATGCGTTTAACGCATAAACTTCTATTTTAAAAATAGCACGTTAGAAACCTACACACACCTGAGACTATCATGTATCCATTTTAAGCCACCATTCGCCCATGCATGTAGTGTTTTATCCACATCATAGCTGTTGCATCTATTAGTAGTTTCCTACTCTTTTAGACGGTCTCCAAAAGAGAGTCTCCAATCTCATAAGTTTCGAATCATCAAGTAAATTCAAACCCTTGTTTTATCACTCTAATGCCGCATCCTGTGGCTCTCATGCCAATATAGTAATGGAACTTCCCCTGACGAACTCGTAATACTTGTGCTTCCTTGACGTAATTATTCTCGACTATTTTGATAATAAGAAAAATCCCACGCCTTCAATGTAGATGACCGTAGATACCGGAAAACCTTCTACTTCAATGGTTTCTTCGTTCGAACTTCTAAACTTTGATAATCCCTCCTTGTTTTTTTTTGTTTTGTTTTTTTGCTTTTATGACCATACTAACATGCAGAAACCTAAGTGTGATGAGAACCTATATCTGGCTGCTCAGCTCCTTGCAGAAATGCTTCCAAATAATGTCAATGTGTTTTGTTTAGGGAAAATAATAGGAAAAATAGTGTGGCAGATAGTTGAATAGAACAACGGGCGAATATATTCTTGTACAGAGCTACGTGGAAGCACGCACAATGCTATCCTTAACTTAATCCCGTAAGGCCGACGAAAATTCTTTCAAAATTTTCTGACTTATTGTGTATACATGTAGTCCCATTTTTTACTTGCTACAATAGACCTACGCGGGATTAAGTTTTCTTCTCTGACAACAAAGAGGCGAAAAAAGAGAGTTCGAATAATATGCTTTAACATTCTACACAAGTTGGTCGCTTTCCTCCATTGACGACGGCATGTGCTATTCTTTTAAACTACCCACTTACAGCTATTCATAGTGCGCATTTCCGGGAAAATTGTATTATTTTCTTTATTCAAAATTTACTATATCTTATCCGAATTACCTGACTCTCAAAAAGAAAAACTACTAAGAGAAGATAGCTGTTCATTTATCTCACACTTTACTGTCTAATACCCGCACTGCCAGTTTCACAACGAGCATTTTTTTCCTGAAATACTAATCAACATCAGTTATGCAAGATTTAAAACACATAGCATCAGGCATTAAGTATAATACGTGGCATTTTACTGATTAATAGTATTTTCCTCTGTCAAGATTCATAATCGGAAACCACGATCAAACAACAATCTTCTCTGTATTATTATTCATCACACTACTATTCTCATCTTGAGTGTGATTTTCACAACATTTCGGTCGATATAACCTCCGACCCTCTTCAGGTATATCTTGTCGAACTCGGGACTGTTTCTGTCGAACTCGGGAATTTGGACCGAATTTCGGGCGGAACCTTTTATTTGCTTCATGGGGGTTGTGTGCTCTTGTTCCGTCAGCCATGACTGGATAGAGGTCCTAAGTAATTCACAAATTTATTTTTTCGGTCGCCCACACTGATAATTTAACTTTCAGCGGTCAGGAAAATATCACTTTTACAATTGATTTTCTAACCACTGCGCCACGGGTTCAAATTCCCGAGTTCGACAAGATCGGAGGTTATATCGACGGAAACGTTTTGAAAATCACACTCAAGATGAGAACAGTAGTTCAATGAATAATAATAATACAAATAACCAATCGTCATCTCAAAAATTCAGAAAAAATCTTCTTTTGAACTATTTCATGTGCGACATTTGCTGCTGAATGTAAGGTTTTCCAGAATCCATACCCATAATTAACTCATAAAACTAATTGGTTGAAAAAGATATTTTAATTTCTTTCTTTTTCATATTTTTGACGCGTTTACATCGAAAGATCAAGTTTAAAAATAAATTAATCAATTAATTAATGATCATATCGTATGAATTCGAAGATTCTGCTATTGACATTGGTTTCCCCGATATTATTAGTAGTCAGAATCAACTTATTTATAAAAGACACTTTCTCTCTGTGTGCGAGTTCGTTTACTATTGACTCCGAAACAGCTGGCCGTTTTGTGAAATTTCACACACATGTACCTTTTGAGCTTGGGAGTGTCGTATAGAAGTTCGTGTCAGAATATCCCTGATAAGTATCGAAAATCGATAATCAAAGAAATTCCATTAAAGAAGATATAGTTCGATTGTGACCAAAGTTAACACTTTTATACAATTTAACATATCAAGTTCATTTGAGACGTTTATCACATAACAACTGGAAGGGTCCGGCGAATAAAATTAACAGTAAGCTCTTTGATAAAACAGGGGCGCGTTCAAAATGAATGTTTCTCTTTAAGGCACAATTGAACCATTGTACCTGATTTTTGCATTTGAAATTTTAATTCAAATCATTATATAAAAATAATTTCATAAAGTCAGCACTGGGTTCTCTACACTGTAATGTAGACATCAATGTATTGTGGACAAAGTCACTGTGGGGAAGCATGTGAAGTTTCCTTCCAATGTCCCGCGGTGACTAAAGCAAGCAATTGAGTGATTTGATTGACGAATGGCCGATTTCACCGATATCGATGACAAAAAATGTATTGGAAATGTGGAACATTCACTGATTCTCACTCAATCCCAAATAACACGATTTCTTTCTAGAACGATATCGGGTTCTTACAAGAGAAGATTCCCCAAATCCTAAAAGTGAAAGTGCTTAGATTCGAACTTGGAACACCCTAGTCTGTCATTAACCACTTGACAACCCTTACCTCCCAATTATTTAATTAAAAAAAAACATACGCATTTTTATTTCGTTTTCAATTTTTTTCATGTTCTTTGAATTGCAAATAATTTAGAGTGCAAATATCTTTGTTATAAATTTTATTGTATTACCAATAAAAGTTGTCCGAAAATCTTCGTCTCAATTTACCTGTTATACTTATTATTCTGAAAGAATAATTCGATGATGATGGTGATGATGGTGATGATTATGATGGTGATTATGGTGATGATGATGATCAGGAGGAATCGAGGGAGCAGAAGGAGGATGAGGAAGTCAACATTCAGCTAAATTCACCTTGCTACTGAAAATCTTATAAAATCTGACCTTAATTGGTGGCGCATTAGTATTACAACAAAAACTATTTCTTTTTTTTTTTAAGTGGGCGTGATTGGCTGGAAAATGTACATGAAGATAATATTTTAGAAATATTTGAAAGCTCAGAAACAATGCGTATTTTTATTCGTTTGTTTACTCATTTAAAGACTTAAGATTTCGACGTAAAAGCGTCTTTTTAATAAAAGATGATGATGATGATGATGATGATGATGATGATACCGACTATAAGAAGGAGGAGGAGGAGGAAGAGGGAAAAGATACAATGGATAAAGGAAACATTTAGCTAAGTACTTTTGTAAATATATCTTGTTTTTGGATTATACATGTCTGCCCATCGCATCTTTGCATGTAGTTAGATCAACTATATTAGCTTGAAATATATATATTAGTAAGTACATTTAGTGGGTAAAATATTGTTTGATGTTCTATAAAAAAAATAAAGATGTCGGGTGTGTTATTTCACGGTCTGTTGGTGTTAGTTATCACCCGTGGATGACAAGAGTCCATCGGCCTTTTTAAAATTAAACATATTCAAAAGGAAAATGAGTCGGCAATATTTTATTTTAAGATCAGTTTATTAAAGTGTAAAAACATTGAACGCGAAGAAATTAATAAATTACAAAATACAGAGATACATGACAACGAAATTTTTTTTTAAATTCACGAAACAGAGTTGTACTGAAGAGGAAGAGTGAAATGCCAATTGAGCCGTGCTAGTTATTGCCTCTGACAAAACGTCAGCCGAGCGATATTGGTCCATATGATAGAGTTTACCGCGAGCCGTACGCCAGCAAATAACATCGTCAGTCGAACGAATGAACCAGAAAATATTGGACTTTTTCATATCAATACTTTTTCCCCTTTGGTTATTTCTGACAGATATTTTTCTGTCTTTTAAGTTACTTTTTATATTTGTATTTGTATTTCCTGCTAATAGAATTATTTTATGCCTTTCTTTTTTTTAAGAAAGATCACGTTCGTATAATACTATATTATATTAACCAATCTATCAATTAATGTTATTAGTAGAAAAGCTAAGGTGGTTAGGAGGAGGAGGAGGAGGAGGAGGAAGAAAACAACTAAATCAAACATCATGATTTAAAAAGTTAAATGTATAAATAATTTTGAAGCATAGCCAGTCGAAGTGTATATGCATTGTATGTATATGTAATGAGTATATAACGTGTGTATAAACGAACTTCTATTTACTGTTGACATGTCGTGTGTTTGTATTCATGTATTTCGTATGATCGTCTCTAGTTATTGATTGAGATTGTCGGACTGACTTCCTCATCTTGGTTGTTATAGTCACAACGTTTCGGCCGTTTTGCCCTCCGGCCTTCATCAGGTGTTTTGTATCGAACTGGGGAACCGTCTGTTAGGAGTCCTAGTGACATATGGCCGAGCGGTCCTAGACGTTGTATACAGTTACCCAAAGGTGCTGAATTCAATCCTGAACGAAGGCAGTGAAAAGTAACATTCAAAACAGAGAATCAGCAACTATGTCCCAGAGCCTAGCTGGAGTCCGAACACGGTACCCCCGTAATAATAATAAAGGGTTGGATTCGAGACTCCTAACAAACGTTTCCGCAGTTCGATACAAAACACCTAATGAAGGCCGAAACGTTGTGACTATAACAACCAAGATGAGGAAGTCAGTCCGACAATCTCAATCAATGAAAACACCTCATCTAAAAAATACAGACAATTGCGTCTCTAGTTATTTGTATATTTAAAACAGTTTATTTTTCGTGTATGTGTGCGTGTTCACATCTAACAACAATAAAGAAGACGGATACAATTCTACGAGAGGTACATCGGAGAATAGGGAATCATACCTTCCATCTGGTTGATCTTGCGTTGACGAATCCTCGGAACAAAACTGCAATATGAAGATTTTTACAACTGAAGTATTGCTTTTATTTACAACCTTTTTTCCTACGCTTCCTCATTGAAAAAGGCACACTGATCTTCAATTCTACATCTTAACTATCAAGTTCCCTGCACGAGGCCATCACGGTACGTTGACCTTCTCTCGCCCTCCGATTGTCAACTCTTCAATACAGACTGCTTTACTAGCTTCTTACGTGTAAATCTAAAATCCATTACGCGATCACTTACGTAACAAAAGACTAAATACTCATCATCTATTGTTGTTGTTCTAACATCTTTGTTTGTTTTAACATTTCTACGTTAAAATTCCTGTGAACTATTAAATCTAAATATTATAACTGTAAATATTTATTTCGCTTTGATAACATTCTTTTTGAGATTCTAGCTTTACAAATCATAATAATCGACCATCATAATACTCATCATGGTAGTTGACTATTTTACTTTCCGGTGTTTTCTTACACTAACAACATAACGTAAATAATTTTATTGAAATGACTGGACTCGGCAAAAAATAGTGGGGACAGCAATAAAAAATATATCAATAAATATTTGAAGATGTAAATAATTAGAAGCATAAAGTTTTCAATAAAAATCTGGATTCGGCATTAAATAATCAGAAAAGACATCACAACCAAACCAAACGAAATACTATGTATAAATGTCTGTAGAAACATTGAACTGAAAGAGTAAAAAAAAAAAAGTTTAGTCCATGTCCAATTAACCTATATCTAAAATTTGGTTAAATCCAAAATTGGCGGAGGAGTTTGGTATAGTTTTAAAAGTTCAAATCGTTAAACATTGATCCCTTGATAGCCAAATTCTGGCCAAAAACGGATTAAAAAGATGTTCTCAAATCTCAATACCCCTTATGTCAAATCTCCAGTCTTTAGACTGAAAAGTGATAGAGTAGTTTGGTAGGGAAATGTACACACTTAGACACAAAGACAGACAATTTCACTTATATATATATATATATATATATATATATATATATATATATATATATATATATTGAAAGTTTAGTATCCATTAAGAGTGGAAAATATTCAGAAACTGTGAATTTTTGCAAAATACACACACACACACACACACAAATACAAAAATAAATGACAAAACGTCTATATTTCAAGTTTTGAGATGCTATCCATTTTATCAATATTTTTTTAAATATGTTACAAAGTTCAATTCTTGACAGTACATACTTCGTAGCTCAGATTCAATCATATAATTATTATGTCAGTTTTTAAATTTATTCCGCCCTAATATTACTGAATTAGCATATTTTCCATAAACATAAACAGTTCGTCTAAGTATATGAATATTAGTAATTAGTTCTTATAATAACTGGTATTCACATGCACATATAAAGATACACGCCCATACACACACACACACCCACACACATACACACACGCATGTATGTTTCTATTTGATTTTACGTTGTCATGTTGTTACATGAGCATGCTTCGGTCAGCTAGTTATTAACAACAAGATACCTCTTCAGGCGATATAGCTTATTATAAAGCAACGTTTGCAACGAACACTAGTGTACTTGGGAATTAATACAGGAAATTCCATCACATGTTGTTAAAATAAGAAATGAGGAATAAAATTTAGTTGCATGTAAAGAAGAAAAAATAGGGGGGGGTTATGGTTCGTGTTGAAATATAGGGATAAAAAGGAAAAGATGGGGATTAAGAAACTAGAAATAAAGATAATAAAATACGAATAAGAAAAGTATATGTATGCGGGTGTGATAGCCGCCAATATCATAAACCCTTTAAAACATTAAACATTTTACTTCGTATTAGTTCCATTAGCAGAGTACCTTAAGCGGTACTTTTAAAATAACGAAGAGAACGTGTTTGAATAAATTACTAAAACTCTTAGAAGTAATTTAGGATTAGTTGAAGAAATAAACTATTTTCTTTTAGTTCATAGTGTGGATTTTTTTTCAAAATTTATTTAATAAGGAACTTCAAAAAATTCACATTTTTCTTACTAGTAAATACTTTTCGAACCCCACTGGAATTAAGTTTGTATTCTTTTTCTGGTACACAATAAATTTAATAAATGTTAATCTGCATAGCTTAACTTCACTCAGTCCTATATATATATATATATATATATATATATATATATATATATATATACTCCACTATATAATAAGGAGCAAAAGTAAATATATACTCCGCTATATATATATATATATATATATATATATACCTTGCTCCTTATTATATAGTGAAGTATATATTTATTTTTCTACCAAGAGCCTCATTCATTTCTTAGTATTCTTATATTTTTCCATCTGCCATAATTACGATCTCACTTTCGTTTAGTTTTCTTTATTTCTTTATACTTTTCTTTCCTTCTTTATTCTTTCTGATTGTCTTTCCCCGTGGTTAACACTACCAATCTCTCCTACCAGATTTTATATGGCCTTAACACAACAAACAGATGGGGTCATTCAGAAAATTCAGTCCGCCCTTGATTAATAATCATTCGTGAGTGAAAATAGCAGACAACGCATAAAAAACATCATAAAATATCATCCAGCCAATGTCTTCGACAAGAGTAAAAACAGTAAAGAAAAAAAAAAGAAAAAAAACTAATAGGAGAGTAAGGACGGAGAGTAAGGAGAGATGGATAGCGGACATTCGCATCATGTTTGACAGTGTCCAATGATGAGAATAACGTTGTACAATTGACGCTGCGCATGTACAAACCGACAGCATGGATGATCAGTTGCCCATATTTTCAAAATCTTTCTGGTTGTCATTGACGCTCGAATAAAAACGAGGTTTGTTCCGACCAGGAAATCAAATTAATATTTCTCTATTACTTTTTTCTTCAATCCTAATATTATTACGTACAAAACACGAACGAAAAAGTAATATGGCTGAATTTTTTAGATGAGGATTGTTCCCATCTTGAGTATTATTCGCACAAAACTTCGGTTGATGTAACCTCAGACCTTCTTTGGGTTCATCTTGCTGAACTCGGAAATCATTTATTCGATCTCGGGAACTTGCACGGAACTATATATTTAATTCATGGGGTTAGCATGATCTCGTTCTGTCAGCTATAATCGGACAAATGTCCTAAGGAATTCGAAACCTTATTCTGAAAATTTTCCCATGATGATCTAACCTTCCACCTCTAGAAAAGTGTAACTTACAATGTACTTTTACCGTGTGCTTTGACAACTCTAATATATATCTTATAAGCTTTTAACCTACTCGTGTTTTTAAGTATAGAATCTTATTACTTATCACTAGAAATCACTACTTTCGTACATTCCAGAATCCCGTACGATGCACCTAATGAAAGTCAGAGGTTATATCGACCGAAAATTTAAAAAAATAACTCAGGAATCTACACGGAATTCCCAACAGTGTCGTTTATTTAATCTGCGGGAGTAATCCGCGTCCTTTCCCTCAGCCATAACCGGGTAGAAATCCTAAGTAATTCGAAATTACTATCACCCCCACTGAGAAGTGAGGTTCAACTTCCAGCAGAGTGTACGTTATAATTGGATTTTATTAAGTACATTATAAACTACGCTACGATAGAATGTATTAATATGCAATTATATACACACACACACACATATATATATATATATATATATATATATATATATATATATATATAAGTGTTATTGTTGGTTTAGTATTATTAGAGAGAGAGGGAGTGAATGCAAAAACAGTGATTAATATTCCCTACAATTGCTAAACAAAAGGATGTTTTTCACATATGAACATGTCCAATTGCTATACAAATATTATATATTTAAATAGCAATTTATTTCTGGAATAATGTTGAAATTTATTTATATAACACTCAATGTATACTTGAATACTCTAACTTTCAAAATTTCAAATATTTATGTGGTCGTCGTTTTTGTTAGCATCATCAATGAATTAGATAATTCTGTTGTTGTCAATCGTTTTCTTGATATCTTCTAGTTATATATGAATTATCTGCCTACATTCTGTCGATATTATGCCTGTTTTTTATTATTATTTAATACCCTGATATTGGCGACATTTTTTCTATTTTACCATTTCTCCCCCCCCCCCATGTTTGTAAGAATTTATTTAAAAACCATAATTACTAATTTTTTTTTTTTAACTGTATTCGTCGATGTTTTCTCTTGGAAATGTGTTGATCGAAAGGAGTCTCCAGGTTATGCTAATAGTTTTTCTTTCTTTTTTTAATCGTTAATTCATGAATTTACTTTTAAATCGTTTTTATTAGGCACCGCCAAAACTCGGGGGTGGGGACAGGTAAATACTTTTTGACGGAACGTCTTTTTTAAAATTTACAAAAAATCAGGTAATTATCCAATCAATACGAAATTTTCAGCGATTATTAAGAGAAGAATGAACTTTATAACAGTGTACTTATTTTTCATGAACGATATATATATATATATATATATATATATATTGCTTACAAAACCCCCTTGTTTTGAGTGGGTTCCAAATATGCTTAAAATAATCATATGAAACTGAACCAAACATATTGTGTTGTTGTAAGGGACAGGATTATAGATAAAAAAAACAAAAAAACTGTTTGCATACCTTATTTTGATGTCTGAATATCAGAACTTCGATTGTGTTTAATTATTTCGCTTTTGAGTTTTGAAGCGTAAAATTCGGTGAATATGTAAAGTAAAATAATTAATTTAAGTTAAGCAAAACAAAAAAAAACATTTTTAAATATTTATACGAAAAAAAGTCATTTTTTAAAAAAATCTTTGATGAATAAATTAACAATATTTTTAGCGAGCCGAATAATACATGATCATTGTTAAACAGGGAATGCTTTGAAGAATCGATAAAAAATCGATAAATATTGTGCCCTTTGTGTTAAAAATATAATTTTTTCGATCCCGTTTGAAAACGTTTGCCACCTTTGAACTACCGTGGACCAAACATGCTGAAATATGTTTTTTTTAATCTGCTTTAAATTGTCCCCCCCCATTTTGGGGAGCCGGACCTCCACACACATACACATTAAAAAACAAACTCATACAAATGGTCACCCATCTGGTACTTGCCAGCCTAAATGTTATTAATACATTGAAATTTTCCTCACTGAAAAATAAATTTTTTTTTTGGTCTGTTTGGTCTTCCGTAGTCTGCTTTTTATCAAGTACAAATGTAAATATTATATCAAATCAACGCGAAGTAACTGGTTTCCTATATGAATAAGTGGAATTATTTGAAATCCAGGTACTTATATTATAATATTTTTGCATATTCTCATAGTAAATCGCCCTAAATCTTAGTTAGACAAGAAATAAACAAATTAATTCTTTCAAAAACCTTTTTTTGTTTAACTATTGTTATACGTTTTTTGTGCAAGACAAAAAATGTCAATTGTTAACTTTTGGGGAAAATTTAACATTTAAAATTTAATTAAAAAGTGTAGAAAAAGTTTTACATTATTCTGCTTTCTATATGATAAAATTCAGGGTTATATCCTTCTGGAAAAAAATTACTCAGAAATAATGGATTTTAATAAATGTAATTTCGTTTTAAAAAACAACAACTTGATTTTTCGGCCATTTTTTGGCGGTGTCTAGATTTTATCAACGGCTTTTCTGCTTCCCCTAATATTTTTTATGTGATTGTTTCCCAACTTGGCATGACTCCATATATCTTGTTTTAACCTTTCATAAAGTTTTCTACCAATCCAAATCTTTATATATGCGCGGAATTTTGAGTGTAGAGATAACTATTTTAACCGATTGCCCATTTTGAGCCCATGACACGAGTCATTTTTTAACTGGTTTCCGAGCGCTCTAACCAATTAGATAATTTAATTGAGTCATAGACAAAATAATCAAATATATTTAAAAGGAAGTACTTTCGGATAATGTGTTCTTTGCGATTACTATTGGTGATAGAGAACGTTTCTTGTAATTATTGAAGGAAACAAGCTTAGTTTTGGCAGCAGTGAATGTGACCATCCATTTTTGTTCCCATTCCACTACAGATTGGAGGTCATCCTCTAGTGTTTCTTCCATTTCCTTAGATATGGGTTCATTTGTTTTCCCCTCGTGCCTGTTATAGAGAGTGGTGTCATCAGCACATATAGCAAAATACAAATTAAAAAGAAATGAAAAAATAAACATTCCGTGCCATATTTACTCTGACTTATCCAGCCTGGATGCAAACTTATTAAGAATCAGGGACGCGTCTAATATTTTCTTGGGGTCGCGTACTCAGCCTTTACGTATGACTACAATAATACACTAAGATTATGAATGCCTGAAATATAAATAAGTTTGAAAACTGAAAATGAATTTATCATTTGTCATGATTGAACGTTTTATTTTTTAAATTAATTTGCTGTTTTCGTGCTGTATTCATGATTTCGATAAGAAAATGAAAGAGATTTAAGAAAAGAATTGAGTCTTTGTTTCTGGGGAGATCAAGTGAAAGCAATCCGTCTATTATTCTACGTGTAGCCAGATTCTAATTGATGATAAAATACAGATGTTTTATTTAACACACACACATACACCCACACAGATATATATATATATATATATATATATATATATATGCTGAATGGCATCGTCCTTTCGTGTTAAAACTCCTACTTGTGAGGCATGGGCTTGGGGTTATTAGCTGGTTGGATGGCCGTGTCTCTTGTCGAGACGAAGTAGGTTCATTTTACAGTCGGATTTCGTCGCGGTTTGCTTGATCTGTTTTGATTAATAGAAATTCTTGTGTGCGAGGCGTTTGCTCATTTGGTAGAGTGCTTGCCTCGCATCCAAGAGGCTCGGGTTTCGAATCCTGAGTTCGGAGGTGTCTAACTGATGAGCCCAAATGAGGGTGAAACTCGAGTCTTGGATTTCCGGTTTGTTGACTGTCATGGCTCTTGTAGGCTGCGACATTGTTTGGCTGTGGATTTATTATATATATATATATATATATATATATATATATATATATATATATATATTCAGTAATGTGATTGATAATTCAAATTAGAATTAAATTAAAAATCCGTTTCACAAGAAGGAAAAACAACAAAATCAATAATTTGTACGATCGTTTCGGAAAACAATGTTTTTATTGTGGTAGACATTAAGCCACGGACAATAATTTTTACATATAGTATTTTTAACAAAGTTTCCTCATCAGCAAAAGTATTGGGAAGGGTTTTTAATATATATAAACCGAGCATTCATGAGTTGAAAAGCTAAAATTAACATCCATATGAATGCTTTGTCGTTAATTATTGATTTCAAAAGGCGAAGAATTAAAAGATACATCTGCCTTACTTTTAATGCTAGGTTTATTTATGGTGTCTTTTACATATATTAAAAACTCTTCCCAATACTTTTGCTGATGAGGAAACTGTGTTAAAAATACTATATGTAAAAATTATTGTCCGTGGCTTAATGTCTACCACAATAAAAACATTTTATTCCGAAACGATCGTAAAAATTATTGATTTTGTTGTTGTTACTTCTTGTGAAACGGATTTTTAATTTAATTCTAATTTGAACTTTAAATTATCAATCACATTACTGAATATTAAATTAGCTCTAGGATATTTACCTATCGAGCTTATTATATATCTAAATTACAACGACCACTTTTTCTTTTCCTGTATTTTAATTAAATTAGTAATTTTAATTAAATTAGTAATTTTACTATTACATTAAAATATACTCTGCTCTTTAGACTATTGTTCTAATCTCATTTATATATATATATATGTATATATATGTATATATATATATGTATATATATATATCATAATTTCTCTGTGGTGTACAAAATGTACATATTGCAATTATTAGGGGAAAACGAGTTTTGATATTCCTGATTAAAAGAAAACATATGAGGCCAGCTGACCGGATTCACCCTCACTCTTCTATGGTTGGATCGAGGAGTTTATTTTATTTTTAAAACGAGGAATGAGCCTAAGAGCCCAAGTATTCGTTAAAAATATGTTTAAAATAAAGTGCGCTAACGGGAAGAAAAAAACACAGGATAAACGCTATACATCTAAAATAAACCTACGTATGATGAATATACAATGATAGAATCACATTAAAATTGAAGAGACATTTCTTCTGTTTAAACCAAACACACAATTATCTCTAATTACTCTATTTTATATTTTGATTTAATTTGTTAATGCATTCATATTTTTCTAGTCCCTTCACATTTATTACTTCAACGATTCGTAAAATGAATATTAGTGTTAATGAAAATTTTGTATTTTATATTTTAAACGATTTATATGGAATTTCAACAAAATTTTGATTTTTGGTTGTTTGGTTGGTTGTTTTACGGCATATCAACCCTTTTCAGGTGATTTAATGACGAATCCAGTGATTTTGAAGAAAATGTTTTAATATATTTATTGTGTTCAAGTCGGTTTCTATTTAACCCATAGTTGGGACCCTAACAGGTACTACCAGTCCGGGTCAGAGTGGACCTGGGAGCAATAGCAATTAAAGGGTGGCTCCACACTTCCCAAAGGCCGCAAGCTGGGGCCTCACCATCGGATATAGTTTAAGGTCATATCCAGGACCATTACCAACAAACGTTTGATTAATAAAATTAAGTATTATTTATAATACTAATATATACCGTCTAATCCCGTTTACACACCAGTTCGCGCTGGATCACTGAGGTTAAGCAACGATGAATCTGGTCAGTACTAAATGGGTAGCTATTTGGGACTTCCAGGTGCTGTATGTGCTCTCCGCTTATCTCGGCATTGTTTCCAGTCGTTCTGGACTTCTTACCACTGGACTCAAACAGGGCCAATTCAGGAGAGGTGTGGTTGGTAGCTGTGCAACCATATCCTTACAATTACACATGTATTAACCCTTCTAAGCTGATTCTTACACTCGTTTCCCATTTCTATTCAACCTCTTTTCTTTCCTGTTTATTTCGTTATTCTGGTATCCACCAACTGATCTGCTTACCTGTGTCAACCACTCACTTACCAACTACTCCTATCCATCTTTATTACTCCCTTTCCCTTTTGGATTAGTTATCTTCAGTCTTAGAAACTTAAGGGAATTAGTTAATTATTTTAAAATCTACGTTCCAAGTAAACTAGGTCAAACTTCCCAACACGTGTTGTCGAGGCTGTTTGACATCTCACCCGAGTCCAAAACTGGAATTTCTCTCACTCATCAGAGGTAAGTAGTATTTCCTCTCCCCTGCAGCATCAAGACGGTGTGAGAACTCACATTCGTCAGTACACAAACTACCAGTCATTGAACCTCATTAGACGAATCTCGCTTTGACAAAGGGAAATAAATTATCAATTTGAAATTGCGTAGATTCTGGTTTAAGATTTTTTTTGTTTATTTTTTATCAAATGCGCAAATTGAATGACCCATGATAAAAATATCCGTTTCTGTTTATACGAGTCCTTATGTTTTTTACTAAGTATTTTTTTAGTTGGTACATTTTACTAAGTTCAACAATCGGGCGCCAGGAAGCAATTCAACTCGCTTCTATAACGTCTTTAAGTGTTTATTTTAGGAATATTGAATAAGGTCTAGATATTTAAATTCAAATCAGTAACGATAAAAACAAAATCCCGTCTATAGTATTTGACTTTATGAGTATATTTACACAAGATGTGTGTATTTATTATTAGATTTGATTTTTGTTTGATTTCCTTTCGGGTTCCGTTTTGTACTCAGAATAATTCTATGTCTGCAGTTAATAACGAAAAACACACAATCCAATGACAAATAATTATCTTATATAAATCAAGATTGACGAACGCACTCATCTCATCGCGACCATAAAAAATCAGTGAAGGAGGCTGGTGTGTGAATTGCTGATCTGCATATTAAATAAAAGCGCATATTATTAACATACGTCTATTTAATCTGTATGTTTCGAATGAAGATGCTATTTTTCTTACTCCTGTTCACCCCTTACAAAGCATGTCGCCATTTAGACGTAAGGGACTACTATTTGGGACCATGCCTAGGAAAGATTAACAAGATATTAGTTTAGGCTATATTTAAACTTCTGCATATCAGTACAGTCAGGGAAACAGGAAGGGAATTCCAAAGTCTAGCTGTTCGAGGAAAGAAATGATTAAAATAGAAAGCTTTCTGGCATTTAGGGCGTGGTTTTGTTGCTAAGCGGGTTTATCCGAGATATGTACGTCGAGGAGGTACTAGAACTTTAATACAATGCCTTACCAATGATCTTTCACTAACAAAGATACAAAAAAACAGGTGTTTTTCTCTAAATTTTCCAAAACGTTTCCTCAGATTTCCAGTAGTATATTTTACCCAAGTTCAATGATTTAAAATTTAATGGCGATTTAGCCTTAAACATAAGGGACCGTTGAAAATAGTATTTGAAACTTAACACTGATAAAACCACTATTACAAATCTAAGCATGAAAATATTATGCCAGGCTTTAAAAGATATTATAACAACATTTTATTTTCCACTTAAACACGGAGAAAAGTGGTATTAAAGATGGATAAAAATTAAATGCTAACAATGATCAGCCGATAAAATTCTATTCATAAATTAAGTGTGACATATTAATAAAAATATTATTTTATACTTGAGCATTATATATTGACGAACATACTATTTAATACATGTCGATAAAATGAGACTTCAAGCATAAGCATAACAAACCATTATAACTGATATTTGAAACTTAATATGACAGACCAGCGAAAATGCTATTTTAAGATTTAACCAATTGACTATGTCCGTTATGAAGATTGTTGGACGCATCTCAAATAAGATGTGTCCACTTAATTAGCTTTTTTTTCTTGAAAAAAAAAGATGCTTTTACAAATTTAAAATTGCAAAGTCAACTTACGGACAACGCTTCTGGTCTATATACAAGGTTGCATCAGCAACTGAAAAAAATGAAATTGCTGTTTATATAAATCGAAGTCAAATTGGCGTCGGTGATCTGTTGAAAAACGAGAAACAGTTCTGATTAATGAGATTCTGGTTCCTTCTTTGTTTATTTTGATAATTCATTCTTCCATACTTTATTTCTTTATCTCGTTTAGTCTGTAGCATGAATTATCTTTTTTTTACATTTACATTTCGTACCCTATCAAAATTTCTTTAATTTTTTTTCTGTTCTGTTACGTTCGGTTTAGAAGGACCGATGAAACATGTACGGGTGTCTTGTCCACCAGTCTGTTTATCTATTAGGCTTCACTTTGAAATAGCGTTTTATCACTAAACGTCCAGATTGAATTGACCTTGTTTATTCCAGACGAGTCCAAGTACAGGAGAATATCCTAAAAATGATATGCTTCCTTTATAACCTCTGTATATATATATATATATAATAAAATGATCTCAATTTTCTCGTCCAGATCCAGTCATCATAGGACCATAAACATATAACATTCTAAAACTGCAACATGAAGATAATCGTCCAACGTTCAGCATGAAATTTCTTGCGTTAATCAACTTGCCTGGAAAACGCCGGGACACAAGTTAGCAAGTAATTAATAAAATCGACGATCTGTTTTGCAATCCAACCATATTTGTTACAAACAAACTTCAATCTATGCGTGCAATATGCAACACTTTTTAGTTATTAATGTCCAACATTATTTGTTATTTCTGTTCAATAATATTATATTACACTTGGGTACCCATCTTAGAAGTAGAAGGTGTAATCCTAAATGGATTTAACACGCACCGGGAAATTAGTTGGCTGGTTGTTTTACGGCATATCGACCCTTTTCAGGTTATTTAATGCCGAATCTAGTTATTTGGAGGAACGATTTTTAATTGAGTATATTTTTTTTTAAAATCAGATTCTATTTAACCCATAGTTGGGACCCTAACAGGTACTACCACTCCGGGTCAGAGTGGACCTGGGAGCAATGGTAATTAAAGGGTTGCTCCGCACTCCCCAAGGCCCGCAAGGTGAGGCCTCACCATCGGATATAGTTTTAGGTCATATCCAGGACCACCGGGAAATTAAGTCCAGATTCTTATCTGAGGTGTTATCTCAAACATAATTGGACTGAAAAAGCCGAGCGTCTCAGCTTGTTGTAACGAACCCACTATTTATCGCAATTCACAACTTTGTTGAGAAACGGGTCGTAAAAGAAGGGGGGGTGATACTTCATAATGGCGTATCTTTTGTTTGCCGTTCAATTCGGGAGGCACCCATTTATCAAGTTTTATTTTGTCTTTCCAATCTTTCTCAAGTGATTTAAAATCATCGTATACGTTGCGTTAAATTCAAAGATAAGTTCTCGAAGAGTTGTGCGTGGATTGGCTTCGACTAAGGCCCTCGATTGATCGTTGTAAACATTCGATGACCAACCACTACGCTCATAATCTTCAATATTCTCGTCGTCCCAGCGAAATTTATTCAACTATCATTGTGCTGTGCGTTAGTGGTACCTGGACCAAACGCATCGTTGATATCGCGAGCTGTTTCGGCAGCTTTTCGGCCTAGCTTATATTGAAATGAGAAAATTATGCGATTTATTCTATCTTGTATTCAAAGTTCTAGATGAAAAGACATAATAAACGAGTGTCTCGGTTGATGGCCAAAAATCAGAAACTCATAGTATTAATACAGGAGTCCCACGGGACTCGATCCTGATCCCAAGTCTCTTCCTGATCTTTATACATCATCTCCCAAATCACATCCTTAAATCATTTGTAGACATTTATTCTGAGGACACTACTATTCATCGCAAAGCTTTAAAGGCCGTACACGCCCAAGTGCTATCTGATTCTCTCTCTCCTTTGATCTTGATCACGGAATGCAACGAAGAAAGAGATGTCTGGTTAATTTTAATGCAACTTAAACCATGTTTCTATCTTTACATCATAAGCGCTCTGATCCTCGACTAGCATAAATCAAAATAAATGGCTCTCGTCTTGGAGAGGTTCGATGTTTTGACAAGCTTCTAGGTGTGACTTTTACTCCTGATCTGAGATGGAACACGTACATCAAATCTGTTGTCAAGGCTGCTGGAAAATTGTGGGAGCTTTCTACCCCTCCAGAAAATATTTCACTCCTTATGCAATTTAATACCTGTATAAGAGCTAAGTATGTCCGAGGATGGAGTACTGTTGCCACATTTGGGCAGAAGCTGCTAGAAGCAGCTAATCCTGTCTTGGCCGAGCTCAAAATAGACTTCGTAGCTTAGTGAGAAATGGCCTTTTCTCTTCCCTGCAACCTCTTTCCCACAGAAGATACTCTGATTTATCGTTATTTTCATTGCATGTGCTTGTCTGAGCTTCGATCTATAGTCACCCTGGTATTACTTTCACGAAAACCCCGTCTAGCTTTAACCACTATCAATAATTTCTCCCCCCCCACTTTATCTGTGCATAAACCTAAATGTAGATTCCATGAACGAAGCTTCTTTCTTAGAACTGAATGACCGTGACAATTTGTTCCGTTGTCCTGCTTTCTGACTGACTACAATTTGGTGTCTTCAAGTCCAACGTGAACAAATTTTTGATGAGCTCTCCCCTTATGCAACCCAATTCACCAAACTTCCACTGCTAACGATTACTACCACATGTTCCCCTTGATCATTGTACACTCATTAATTAGCCCTTTTTCTCGAGTGGCCTCTAAGCCTTGAGAAGTGGTGACTTCTTTGTAAAAAAAGAAACAAACATCCTTTGAAATCAAAATTAAAAATTCAGCAAGAATCTTCTTGTTTACCTTATAAATGAATTAAATTAATAAAAATCCATAAACCAATGCTAATTACGTCCAAAATCTTTCCACATCGTAAAAAATAAGTTGTATGTATTATTGGCATTCTTGTTTATGACACTATTATGAAAAGATTGCCGGGCAGAATAAACGGACTCACAGTATTGGGTTTCAATTTTTTACAGAACCTATATTTCCTAGATATATCGTCTTTACCACGGCTACTTTTGAATCCCCTAAGAGCAGATTCTTGGCCTTCGAGCCAAGATCAAAGTGTAATATCTGTTCTTCAGATGCTACACTTCAATTTCCTGTTCTCTGTCAGTGCAGAAGAAATTGCTCACGACTGAGACAATTTTTTAACTTTTGTTCCTTTTCTCCAGATTAAAAGATGACCCTCATATTACCTCTGTCCCGTGAGGAGGCAAAGTAAACAGGAAACCCATCTACCTTCTGTATGGTAAACCTGCAGGATATCAGAGGAAGCCTTACAGGTATCACACCTTGCCAAAAGGAGATTTGGAACTGTGCAGGTAGCTTAGACATATTTAAACACGTCTTTATCTCATTGAGGTAATATACATAGCCGCTTAATTGAATAAATGCAATGTTTAGTATCCCCAAATTGTCACGAATCTGATACTGGCCAGGCTAAATGTTGCTTAACTTTGCTGATCTAACGAGCACCGGCGTTTCTACGTGATTATACTGTATGCAGCATATTTCTTGATTTGATAATTTACAATAACATTAATCCTTTTAATCTTGCTTATCTTTAAACAATAGGAACTTCCTGTAACGGACTTGCGCAAAAGAGCTCAAAACTATAAAATATTTATTACTACCATTTCGTCTTCTTTCTCTTATTCTGACCTCTTCTTCCCCCCCTCTCTCTCTCTGATGTATTCTATTTTCTCCTCTTTAACAATACGTGATTCCGTTCGGCTCTCTGATTGGACGAGCCACTTATTCTCCTGCTCCACAGTGAAAGTAAAAAACAATTGCTGAAAGGACGTCTAAGTAGAAGAGGTGTTTAAATATGTCTAAGCTACCTGGCATATTTATCGAGGTCTCTCGCAAGGAAGAAGAGACCATATAGAAACCCAACAACTTCGTCTTTACTAAGACATGAAAATTTAGTTGTAAATGCGAGTAACGGCAGAGAGACGTGAATATTTTATTATCTCGAAATGGATAATTATGAAACAAGAATGAAAAATTAATCTCAAAAAGATTTTCTTAAGCTACCCGAAAGAGTGACTATGTAATTCTGCCACCACCTGGAAATTTATCATTTATAATACACTTGCAAGGAAAACTATTAAGAATACGTGAAGAAGTATTCACTTGTTGTTCGCACAGTAAGTTCAAGGAATGTTTGGATTAATCGGTAAATTTTATTCTCTAGCAGAAGAAAAAGGATATGCTCACTTTGGTGAATGTACTCTTATCAAGCATGAAAGAATTTATACAAAAACTTTAACAGCCTATCCAGAGTACAAAATAGACTTCGTGGTTTAGTGGGGGATGCCCTTTTCTCTTCCCTGCAACTTCTCTCCCACAGAAGAGACGTTGCGAGCCTGTCTTTGTTTTATCGTTATTTCCATGGCAGGTGCTCGTCTGAGCTCCAACCCCTCGTCCCCCCTCTCCAATCCTTCACGAGAAACACCCGTCTGGCTGAAACTACTGTCAATAATTTTCCTCACTCTCTATCTGTGCCTAAATCCAAACGTAGATTCCATGAGCATAGCTTCTTTCTTAGAACTGCACGCCAGTGGAACTCTCTGCCGCTTGCCTGTTTCCCACCTGACTACAACTTGGACGTCTTCAAGTCCAACATAAACAAACTCCTGACAAACCGCCTCCTTAAATAAGACACTCTATCAAATCCCCCCCCAATACTAATGATTACTACAATACTATCTCATTGATTACTGTACAGGCAATAACCCTTATCCCTGAGTGGCCTTCGGGTCTTGATAAGTGGTGACCCCCATGTAAAAAAAAAAAGGAAAAACGGAATCCCCTTAAAAATGCGAGAAAATGTCATTCAAAAAGAAAATAATTTATAAACGCAAAGAACTCTTCTAAAAAAAAAATAATTGGACCTCTGAATAATTTTCCATCTTGTAAGTGAACTCTTTCTCTCTCTCTCTCTCTCTCTCTCTCTCTCTCTCTTTCATTTTATTTCTGTCCTTTCGAAAACTGTTGCTCCATAAGGAGGGAGTAATACCTTATAAATCTGAAGGACATATCTTGGCAACCTCCGACTTACTAAATTCTTAACTATTACCTCATTTTCTCGGTCTATAGTTCATATAATTCAATAAAAAAACATCTCCCAAGTTAATATCTTTTTTGTTCTTTTCTTCCTTGTGTCTTTCTCTATTTTTCTCAAGATAGTCAAGTTTACATGCTATACGGAAATGCCCTTGGTTGGGCAGAACAAAAATAATTTCTGCAAATCTTGTGTTACAGCATTTTAGTTGGGCCTTCCTACAGCAAAACACAAGTTCGTCCAAAGGCTACTAAAAGACGACGCCAAAGTCGTTCAGCGAGTAATTGCCGAGGTTACTCCGATATTGCGGTGGGTCTTATCGATAGACTTGTTCGAGATTGAGTCGGGTCATGTCAACAAAATTCTTCAGTACCGTGTCGTATCGACCAATCGACCAAATTGTGTTCAATTGACTTGACGGTTGTCGCAGGAGTACTGCCGCATATGATAGCAATATATATATATATATATATATATATATATATATATATATATATATATATATATATATATAAATATATATTATATATATTATTATACTGTTGGTAGAATTTTTCAGTAACTCATAACAACAACACAATATGTCATTCCAAAGAGTGCTCAATGCATGAAACAGAGCAATATATTGATTGTTGGAGAGCTATTGGCTACACATTAGCAAACGTGTTTATATATATATATATATACATATATATATATATATATATATATATATATATATATATATAAGCGAGATAAGACATCCTAAAGCAACGATAAACACCAAAAATGAGCTTATTTCGTTATGCAAGCATAGGAAAAATTTCAAGTATAGTCAGCCCAAAACCACTTAAGTCACGATACCTGTCTATATGAGTACTTATACATGTGCGTGTTTGAGTAATTATATGTTTGTACATGTCTATGTATGTATGGCTGTACACGTGTATATGTATGTGTATATATGTGTAAATGTGTGTATATGTGTCTTTATGTGTGTGTATATATATGCATGATTTTGTCTCTATTAATTTCATTTCCTTATGTATGTGGATGTATATATATGTGTGAGCATGTAGGCGTGCGTTTTTTTGTTTAGTATATATGATTATATGCTGGAGTGTATATATGTGTGCATGCACGTGTGTGTGTACATGTATACGCATACGTAAGTGTATTTATATATGTATATATATATGTGTGTGTGCGTGTGTCTGTGTGAACATGGACATTTAATGGAGTTACACACCTTAGCCGTATGTTAGTACACTTTAGCTGTCTGTATCTCCCTGGACCATATGTATGCGCAGGCAAATGAGGATTATCCCCCTCTCTAAAATAGAATCATTAGATAAACCCGATCATTTGTTGATGCGTGTATATGCTTAACGGTAGGTGCACGGTCGTTGTATTTGTATGCTAGATATATCAGTGTGGGCACCTTTATCTCAGTTTAGACATGACACTTATGTAGATCTTTATTTGCTGTATGTATACGATGGTATACATATGCGCGTGTGACTTGCATGCTTGCACATGATTATAGCGATATTCAGCCGTGCATATGGGCGCAGCTGTACACTCGAGTACACGCGCATGCATGCACGCCCGGGTGTATAAGTAGTTCCCTTTTCTAATATTTGTGCTTGCGTGTATGCGTTATGATGTGTATATATGTAATTGAGTACACATGTGCATTAGTATAAGGATGCATGTGTATATAAGTCTGTATTTATGTATGCATGATAAGGATCAGTGTTTGTGCGTATGTGTATACTATGTATATGTATATGCATATGTATATATGTATATGTGTGTGTATGTGTGTATGTGGGTATATATGCGCTTATATCTGCACTTATGTTTAGGTTTGACAGATGGATATACAATTAATTATTATATAAATAGTTAAATTCAACCACGTTTGGGCAGCCCCACACCCAGCCCCGCATTTACATCAAATCTCCTCATTATAAAAATAGTTAATTAACCACAGTATATAAAGCCCTCACTTAAACATCGATTCCAACCCAACGAACAGCAAAACAAACTCATCCATAGATCGCCTCCAAACAGAAATATATACATTTTAAATAAATTTTAAATAAATTTAATTATACCAGATCACACTACGACAACAAGCTGTATCTCAGTTAATCAAGTTACATTTAAATATACACTCAAAATTAAAAGAACCCAACCTTAAACTCACTAAAATAAGTAACCCTCCAAGCATTTCAAAATTTCAGACCATGACTCGTCTCTATCTCCACCTCACCTGCTCACCCATCCGTATAGCAAAAAACAGCACACCCACCCCATATCACGCACACTCTCATTGAAAATCACATTTGCCCTCTTTACTTCACCCCACTCTCTTCTTTCCCTCATCTAAAAGGCTTCTCTTACCCACTATCAACACGAAAGCGATCTATCTTTCTACCGGGACTCACACCAGAAGCTAACCCTCCAACACACCGTTCTGAATATCATCTCCCGGATTATATTGCTATTTTGCTACCCAAACTATTGATTTCGAAGTCCATTGCATACATAATTCAATGCTCAAATTCTATTACTCACGGGGATAATTACAACGGAATGTTAGATCCACCCAACATCGGACACACTTTGTCAACACCGAGAAAGCTTTTGGACTACACCAACCAACACACACTCCACGCACCAACGAACACGGCTGCCCCGTATACCTTTCGAAAAATAAATTAGGAACAATACGCTTTTGCTATATGGGAATATACCTTATCCCCTGGACCTATTTTCTGCTTACCTGGATGTATAACCCCGAATGGACTGTCCAGGTTGTATCAACTTCTCTTTTCGTATATTTTTTCCATATAATTATCCACAACCACTCAAAAAACTATTTTCAATAATTGTGCTTAAAAGCAAAATAAGCGTCCATACACAGCTGAACATTTTGCTAACCGCATTTCATTTCCTCTGATAATATGAGCCATTATTGAAAATCCATTAAGGAAATTAACATAACCCTTTCTATATATTTCTTTTTTCAAACAATAAATTCTTAATTCGAATATATGTGTCTAATGTTGTTTTTTTTAGAATTTCAAATTTAACCACCGAACCTTCCAACCACACCGCTCCTGAGTCGACATTGTTAAATACCAGTGACAAGTTAAGTGTACAGGACGATTAGAAACAAATGCCGAGATAAGCGGAAAACACATACAACGCCTAGAATTTCTAAATGATCACCTATCTGATACTAATCAGGCTCGCCGTTTCTTAACTTCGGTCATTATGCCGTATATATATATATATATATATATATATATATATATATATATATATATATATATTGGTGGGGTGGAACGGTCTGCCTGTCCTTCCTCTTGAATTTACACTTAGATTGGCAAGTGTATTTCTAATAATTCATCCTCAGATATATAACAGATTTCTATTTGTTAGATTCCTGAATCATCTTAAAAATCTATTGTGACATTTACCTTGATGGATCCGCTTTCAGACACTTTTGAATTTGAAGAAAAACACTTTTTATGCGGTTTTCATTTCTTCATTACACATTTTTTCTAACCCTTAAGCTTTAGTAAAAGATTAACAATATTTTATTAGCAACCAACATCGACGTAATCACATGAGTTTATGTCTGCAATTTATACTTACGGGTTATTTTTACTTATAAAAATGTCTACTAAAATATATATAACAAGATTAGATACCATAGATAAATCAGTATAATATTAAATAGATCCTAAAAGATAAATTGCATATAATTTTTAGCCATGTTATATATAAAGTCGTTGATGTTAATAAATGTGAATAATTGTACATAAAACCATTAAAAACTTAACGTTGATATAATAGCCGGAATTACGATCACACACTTTTTAGATGTTACGTATAGCATTACCCAAAACACACATGTATGAAAGCAAAAAGTTTACATGGTATATGTTAAGTCTTACTCATATTACCCTTTTTATTATTTAGTATATTTTAATATCAATTACCCATCAGATCATCAACAATTCCACAACTGAAGAAATACTTAACACGTACAATAACGTTTTATAAAACAGTGACAATATAAACATAATGATAGAATATTGTAGAAAAAATGACAGAAAAGAGAAATAAAGGTATTATTTAGTTTACCCCACCCAGTTCAATTTTCTGGTAAAATTGAAACATGAATTGTAACAATTACATTGAAAGCATTGCCAGGGCCGCTGCGAAGAAGATAGGCTGGCTATTCCGTGCTAAGAAAACTACTAACGCCCGAAAGTATCCTGCACCTCTATAAGGCCACCATTCGCCCATGTATGGAGTATTGCTGTCATATTTGGGCTGGTGCATCTGCTACTAGTCTCTCGCTCTTAGACAAGGTTCAAAAGAGAGTCGCCAATCTGATAGGTCCTGAACTGGCATCTAAACTTCAGCCTCTGTCCCATCGATTAAATGTTGCATCCCTCTGCCTGTTCTACAAGTATTTTAATGCTGAATGTTCTGGCGAACTGCAGACACTTGTGTCCCCACGGCATAGACACCCTCGACAAACCCGACAGGCAGCTAAGTCCCACCCCCACACAGTAGAGATCTCTAGATGTAAAAGATCTTTCTACTCCAGTAGTTTCTTCCCTAGAACCGCTAGACTCTATAATTCCCTTCCAGGTCCCTGCTTTCCCAACTGTACTGACATGCAGAAGTTCAAGTGTAACGTGAACCGACATCTTGCTGCCCAAATCCCAACACAGTGCCCCAGTAGTTTTTGCCCCTGACAGTAGCCCCCTATACCAAAGTGGCAATGTGCCTTGTTTGGGGTGAAAATGTAATAAAAAGAAAGAAATTTACGACTAGTTTCTTATTTTTTAGTCCTCATTCTATTTATCCTATAAATAAGATGTACAAGAACACTTATTAAACTTGACGATGTCCATACTTATAAAATGGAACATAATTAAGTCATAATATATTGGTTTAAAACTAGAATAATAAATATAGCAACAACAATAGGATTCTTAATACACGAAATAATACTATACAAAAAAACTAATAAGAGCTAATACAAAAATACAATAATAAAACTGGCTGACCTCCACAAATGGGAATGCTTGATGAAAAGAATATATTTAGTAATGGCATACTCAGTAGAAAATCCAAGTCTAAAACGATTTTATATAGGTGGATCAAGTACTAATTTTAAATCTAGGTACACAAACAAAAAATATTTTTATCAACCTGTGAAAGGGGGATGATAACTAATACTCCAACTACCTATGGCATTTTAAAGTGAACGTAAAAAAGAGATGTAAGAAATAGGTATCGATCCTCAACACTGAATAAATAGCAACTTTGGTATTTGTCGTAAGAAAATAATTATTACTATTACACCCCCTAAAAGATGCCGCCGAATAAATAAAATTAAATTGGAATTTTCTGTATAGATTTCTAACGGTTCGTCAAAGATAACATTAACTTTCATATGTTTTACAGAGTTTTCTATACATTTGTACTATCGGAATTTGTATGCATTTTCATTACAGAAGTGGGTATGTATTATCATTATTGAAGTTTGTATGTATTAATACGATAGAGGTTTATATGAATTGCCACTATGGAAGTTTGTATGAATTATAACTCTGGGAATTGTAGAATTATTATATTGGAGTTTGTAGGTTTCTCATTATAATACTTTTTTATGTAGCATCACTATGGAAGTGTGAATGTATTATCACTATGGAAGTTTCTATGTATTACACTATGGAAGTTTGTATATATTATAACTATGGAAGTTTGTATATATTATCACTATGGAAGTTTATATATATATTATCACTATGAAAGTTTGTATGTATTATCACTATGGAAGTTTGTATATATTATAACTATGAAAGTTTGTATGTATTATCACTGTGGAAGTTTGTATATATTATCACTATGGAAGTTTGTATATATTATCACTATGAAAGTTTGTATGTATTATCACTATGAAAGTTTGTATGTGTTATCACTATGGACGTTTGCATGTATTATCACTATGGAAGTTTGTATATATTATCACTATGAAAGTTTGTATGTATTATCACTATGATAGTTTGTATGTATTATCACTATGGACGTTTGCATGTATTATCACTATTGAAGTTTGTATATATTATCACTATGAAAGTTTGTATGTATTATCACTATGAAAGTTTGTATGTGTTATCACTATGGACGTTTGTATATATTATCACTATGAAAGTTTGTATGTATTATCACTATGATAGTTTGTATGTATTATCACTATGGACGTTTGCATGTATTATCACTATGGAAGTTTGTATATATTATCACTATGAAAGTTTGTATGTATTATCACTATGAAAGTTTGTATGTGTTATCACTATGAAAGTTTGTATGTATTATCACTATGAAAGTTTGTATGTGTTATCACTATGGACGTTTGCATGTATTATCACTATTGAAGTTTGTATATATTATCACTATGAAAGTTTGTATGTATTATCACTATGAAAGTTTGTATGTGTTATCACTATGGAAGTTTGTATATATTATCACTTTGAAAGTTTGTATGTATGCCATTTGACCGTGCGGGGCCAAGGGAAACGACCACCCTGTTTTTAGTCTCGAGTGTTCAAGAAAAAAAAACAAAGCTAAGTAAAATCCTTAACTGTTTCGCATGAAATTAAAACAAATATTCTTTACAATTCCAGGCATATTGTAACTGATATTTTCTCCACTTAAATAGACCATTTCGCAGTTTACAATCCCATCTCACTTAAATAAGTCAATGCTATAGTAAAGACAAATTCGGTAAAAAAAAAAAACGAAAAGAAATTATGCTAATTTATTTAGAGGATATGAAAACTTTATTTAAAAATCATTTCCACGGTGTTATAAATCCAGACTTATTGCATGTCCAATTATTGCATATATTTAAACAAAAAACATATAAATAATTAGATTTATTGAGTTAAACCTGAAACTCTATCATTCGTTAATTTATTGATTGTTTTTTCTTTCACGGCGGTTAAACTTATTTCAACAAATCCTTACGGTGAATATGACTTAAATTCCTTTCCAAAGCTGTACTCAAAACTGCACATTTCCTTTTCAGTTTTTCCCCTTTTCACCTTGTACGTTATATATGCTATTATTTTACGTTATATATGCTATTATTTTATTTCCATCATATTTGTTTTTTTGAAACGCGTATTCAATTGTTAATATTAATATCTCTGAAAACGATACACAAGCAAAGAAATATTGTCGCGCCGCCAAATGGAAAACTTTTCACTAAGTGACACCCCTCCCCCTAAATTAGCCTACCCACTCCCTACTGAATAGATAGCATCTTGGTACCACAAATGCCGTTTGACCGTGCGGGGCCAAGGGAAACGACCACCCTGTTTTTAGTCTCGAGTGTTCAAGAAAAAAAACAAAGCTAAGTAAAACCTTGACTGTTTCGCATAAAATTAAAACAAATACTCTTTACATTTCCAGGCATATTGTAACTGATATTTTTCTCCGCTTAAATAGACCATTTCGCAGTTTACAATCCCATCTCACTTAAATAAGTAAATGCTATAGTAAAGACAAATTCGGTAAAAAAAAGAAAAGAAATTATGCTAATTTATTTAGAGGATATGAAAACTTTATTTAAGTACGATACTTAATATAATCAGCCATCGAAAGGCAATTTTTTTTTGTAAGAAAAAAAAATTAAAATAACGTTAATAAGATATCAGTGACCCCCTTCCTTGTACACTGCCATCTCCTTTCCGGACACCTGTTCCGAACCTATGCTCTTGATCCATCATTTCATCAAAATACGAAGACGATGGGCTCCTATGTCTTACACAACAATTTATCAGTCTGTACAATTGTCTATAAACTGATATCATCAAAAATTAGATAAGCTGTTTTAAATTTCGTCTTTTGACAAAATTGCCAATCGAAATGCAAACGGATTTTCCTTTACAATAGAGGATAGAACTGAAGCAGTATACTTAATATGTACAATACGTGCGTACTAAATTAAACCACCTTTGCTAACTATATATAATCGCCTATACTGAATCCTCATCAGCTCACAACTTTCTGTATCCCCAGACTCTTAATTTCTCAAATCTTATATCACCAAGACATCCTTATGAATAGATACAAGAATTCTCCTGAGCAGCTCAACATCCAGTGATCGTATATCTAATCCTCATGAAATTGCTTATATCACTCTGAATATTACCTTAAATTTTCATTCTATCCCTAAGCTAAGTAGAACACCTCATAATACTCTATTCAACTACTTTTAAAATTATATACACCCAGTTGCAATATTAGAAGTGGTTCGTCCCTGACCTAGACTACGGACTTGTACAACAAACCATGAAACTATTGTACCTAAAATTCCTCTCAAAACTGCAAAATACTGCTGGTTGTATACTAAGATACTTTACCTCCAAGATGACTGCCTTGTCTGTTTTGCATGACAAACCTTTTTATTTTTACTTAAATTCTCTTTCTCCTAATCACTAACAAATCAAACTGCTCTATTTCTCAAGTTGACACTAAACCTAATCCGTTTCACGTAACTTAGAGGGGTCCTTGCTCTCCGCCCTTGACCCTAACAGACTCTTAAATCGATACCCTTTAACAACCAAAATTTCCTAGGCATGCTCCTGATTATAACTCCTAACCCATAACCAAGCTTCTTAGTAAATACTTACTAGCCATAGTCCTATACACAGACTTAATATAATCTATAATGAACAGCAACCATTAATATCTCTTTGATAAGAGATAGTATTGCAATAATCATTACACAAACTAAACCGGTACTCATTGGAATAAAAAACTTCCAGATATTAAGAGAAAGGCGAAGCCATTCTCCTTCGTTGTAGTCTAAAGGCAACTTACTCAAATTGTCTAAAATTCCATGCATTCGTATACAATACTACTTATCCATCCAACTATATTTAACTATATTTACAACATATGCAATAACCTATATCTATCAGGTATAACTGTACTCCACATCAAATGTTCTCTTGTATCTATACTGAGCATATCTTATCTTTCAGTCTTACTAAATATTCGGTTTGGGCACCAAATCAGAATTTCTAATAGCAAGTAAATCATACACTAACACTTTATCCTAATCCTAAACCTACTAAACCATATCTAATCATCCATTCCTAAACTTACAAAACTTCATCTAACCATACATTAACTCGTCTCTCTCAATCCAATACTGTAGCAAATTTAGCTGCTTCAACTGCACGAATTTTTACCTATACCCTCTCCCAGTAAAAATGAAAATGGAAGCATAGTAATGCCCTTTTAACCAGGTTTGAGGAGTGAAAATTTTCTGTAGAAGTTAACCTAAATGCCCGATTTTTTTCAGGAGGTATTAACCTAAATAACAAATAAATATTAACTACCCATGCGGGGTCGCAGAAATACCTGGATTAGGATCCAGGCGCGGGGCGAACCCCCTCGGAGCTGATGGACCCGTAGGTCTTCCCAGGTCATTCGTCTAGGAGAAGGAAAACTCTGAAACTAAACCTAGGGGAGGGAGGCCTCTTCAGTCCTGGACGACAACCTTCCTAGAGCTGGTGACTCAAACAAATCACCGGTTGGCAAACCTAAACTGCTTAAGGAGGAGATAGGCTCTGTCTATCGCCCGGCTTTCATACTCCTTCTTTGCCTATTGGCCAGGCGTAGAGGTACTATCACAGGGACTCGGCTGAATCACCCAGTGGTTGACCTTGTTTCCTGACTAGGGCAATGAACGCCGCTTCTCTCCACTCCCGCCACATCCCATCCCCCTAAACTGGACACAGTGGGGTGCTTCAGTGCCATATATGTCGGTGCAGTTGGACTGGGCTGGCTTTGCCTAACGGATTGAGGGTACCGGATTGACAGTTCCTGGCTGCTGTTTCCGACTGATAGTACAGGAGCCCTAACTCTTTGGTAGCGATTAGAGCGGCTGCTCCATCAACAGTTGTAAAATATCGGGATGTTTGTAGTGCCATGTCGCGCATAGAAAGGGACCCTGCACTCATTCCTGGTGGGCTTTCCTGAGGCCACAATCCTGTGGGTGACGACAGCTGATAGTCTACTTGTATTGCATGTCTGGTATTCTTCACAACTACTTGTCCAGCCCCCCCTCACTCACTCACCCTAACTGAAACTTTTAAATAAAATAAAATGAAATGACAGCTCAAGCAAAAGTTACGTTTAAACCAGGACCAAACTCAAAGAAAACCAACCTGCCTCCTCCCTTGAGGCTTGCATTTACTAATATCTGCGGGCTTAGAACTAACTTAGATGATGTCGAGTCATTTCTCCTTGTAAACACCCCGGATATCTTAGCATTAAGTGAAACTAACCTTCACTCCTCCATTCCCTCTAACCACTTTAACATGCCTGGTTATCTCCCACTCTACTGTAAGGGCTCGGACAGACATATGCATGGACTTGGAGTCTATATTCGTAACACCCTCCCCCTGACTAGAGAAATAAAACTAGAATCAGAGGACACGGCCTTTATGTGCTTCAGACTAAATATGCAACACAATATTAGCTACTTGTATTTTCTCTACCGCTCTCCCTCAAACCAAGACTGTACCCTAATAAACAAAGTCTCAGACAGCATAGATATAGCACTCTCCCTCGATACTAGCGCACAAATACATGTATTTGGTGACTTCAATGTCCACCACAGTAACTGGCTAGGATTCTCTAATCATACAGACGTAGCTGGTAGCGCAACACATAGCTTCTCTATATCCCATTCCCTATCTCAGTTGGTTACATTTCCGACACGTTTCCCAGACCAGCAAAATCAACATGCCTCACTTCTAGATCTCTTTCTGACAACGGTTCCCAATGACTGTACAACAAATGCCCACAGCCCACTCGGGAATGCTGATCACGCTGTGATAATGGTAGAAATCAACCTAAATTCTTGCCCTAAAACTGAAGACCCACTACTCAAAACAACGAGGTATTACAAAAAGGCTGATTGGGAAGCCATCAGGGAGCTCATCAGAGATGCCCCATGGCAAAATATCTTTACTCTTCCAGCGGAACAGTGTGCAAATGAGACCACTGAATGGTTCAAAACTGCTATTGAAGCACATGTTCCCGCACGGAAATACTATAGCAAGCCCCACTCCCCCCAATGGGTTACTTCTGCTTGTGCAGCTGCCATTTGTCAAAGGCAGCATGCGTTCCGCAGATTCAACCGACATAAGTCCAGCTCAAATAAACAGAAGTTTATAGAAGCTAGAAATAATTGTAAGAGAGTGATAGAGACAGTAAAGACAGATTACTCCGAAACCACCAGAAAACGCATCGAAGCACAGAAATTAGGAACCCAGGATTATTGGAAAATATACAACAGCGTAGTAAATAATGGACAGTCAACTATTCCCCCACTATCAAACGATCATGAGGTTGCTTGCACGGCAATTGACAAGGCTAATCTGCTTGCCAGTCGGTTTGCCTCAAACTCCACACTGAACTCGGTACACCACTCACTCCCTGATTTTCCTCTGCGAGCAGACGCCTCACTAGACGATTTGAAAATCACCCCTTCTCAGGTACATGCTATTATAAAAAACCTAGACACCTCAAAAGCATGTGGACCAGATCTCATCCCGGCTGTACTATTAAAAAAATGCTCTGCCGAGATTGCTCCAGTTCTGTCCAAACTTTACAATAAATGCATTAACGAATTTTGTTTTCCCAACTGCTGGAAAACCGCCTCTGTGGTACCAGTCTTCAAGAATTCTGGTGAAAGAACTGACCCACTAAATTATCGCCCCATTAGCCTCCTCCCGCTTTTCGCCAAAATATTTGAGTCCTTAGTTAATCAAGCCCTAGTCCAGCACCTAACAGCTGCTAAACTCCTGACTAACAAACAATATGGATTCAGGCAAGCCCGTTCAACAGCAGATATCTTAACTGTAGTTTCTGAACGTATATACCGTTCATTGGATAAAACAGGGGAGGGTAGAGCAGTGTCCCTCGATATATCTAAGGCTTTTGACAGTGTATGGCACGAAGGTCTTCTAAGGAAAATTAGATCATATGGAATCACTGGAAGAATTCATAATGTAATTAAATCCTTCTTAAGTAATAGAAAAATCAAAGTTGTCCTCGACGGTCGTACACCCAAACAATATGACATAAATGCGGGAGTATCTCAGGGGTCTATCCTTGGATCTCTATTATTCCTGATATTCATAAAGTCCTCCCTGATAAAATTGTTTCGGAGATGGGTATATTTGCCGATGACACCACTCCCTATAACAGATATGAGGGGAAAACAAATGAACACATATCCAAGAAAATGGCAGAAACACTAGAGGATGACCTCCAATCTGTAATGGAATGGGGACAAAAATGGATGATCACATTCAATGCTGCTAAGACTAAGCTTGTTTCCTTCAATAACTACAAGAAACCTTCTCTACCACCAATAGCAATGACCAAGAACACATTGCCTGAAAGTACTTCTTTTAAACCTCTTGGCCTAACGTTTACAGGGAATATGAACTGGAATAAATACATTTAGAGCGTTGCCAAGGCTGCTGCAAGGAAGGTTGGCTCCCTCTACCGTGCTAGAAAACTACTTACGCCTGACAGTATCCTATACCTCTATAAGGCAACCATTCGCCCATGTATGGAGTACTGTTGTCACATCTGGGCTGCTGCTTGTCTCTCGCTCCTGGACAGGGTTCAAAAGAGAGTCGCCAACCTGATAGGTCCTGAACTGTCATCTAAGCTTCAGACTCTGTCCCATCGACGAGATGTTGCATCCCTCTGCCTGTTCTACAAATACTTCAATGGTGAATGCTCTGACGAACTGCAAACACTTGTACCTCCCCGACGTAACTACCCCCGACAAACCCGACAAGCTACTAAGTCTCATCCCTTTACAGTAGAGATCCCTAGGTGCAAGAAAGCCTTTTACTCCAATAGTTTCTTCCCCAGAACTGCGGGTCTTTGGAACTCCCTTCCGGGATTCTGCTTTCCCAACTGCAATGATATGTAGAATTTCAAGTGTAATGTAAACAAACATCTTTCTACTCATCTCCATTCATAATGACCCCGCTAATCAAGTCCCTGATATTAGCCCCCTGCTTCAAAGTGGCACTGTGCCTTGTTTGGGGTGAAAATTGAATAAAAAAATATATATATCACTACGGAAGTTTGTATGTATTATCACTATGAAAGTTTGTATGTATTATCACTATGAAAGTTTGTATGTATTATCACTTTGAAAGTTTGTATATATTATCACTATGAAAGTTTTTATGTGTTATCACTATGTAAGTTTGTATGTATTATCACTATGAAAGTTTGTATGTATTATCACTATGAAAGTCTGTATGTGTTATCACTATGAAAGTTTGTATGTGTTATCACTATGAAAGTTTGTATGTGTTATCACTATGAAAGTTTGTATGTGTAATCACTATGAAAGTTTGTATGTGTTATCACTATGGAAGTTTGTATGTGTTATCACTATGAAAGTTTTATGTATTATCACTTTGAAAGTTTGTATGTATTATCACTATGAAAGTTTGTATGTGTTATCACTATGGAAGTACGTATGTGTTATCACTATGGCAGTTTGTATGTATTATCACTATGAAAGTGTGTATGTATTATCACTATGAAAGTTTGTATGTGTTATCACTATGGAAGTACGTATGTGTTATCACTATGGAAGTTTGTATGTATTATCACTTTGAAAGTTTGTATGTATTATCACTATGAAAGTTTGTATGTGTTATCACTATGGAAGTACGTATGTGTCATCACTATGGAAGTTTGTATGTATTATCACTTTGAAAGTTTGTATGTATTATCACTATGAAAGTTTGTATGTATTATCACTATGAAAGTTTGTATGTATTATCACTATGAAAGTTTGTATGTAATATCACTATGAAAGTTTGTATGTATTATCACTTTGAAAGTGTGTATGTATTATCACTATGAAAGTTTGTATGTATTATCACTATGAAAGTTTGTATGTATTATCACTATGAAAGTTTGTATATATTATCACTATGAAAGTTTGTATGTATTATCACTATGAAAGTTTGTATGTATTATCACTATGATAGTTTGTATATATTATCACTATGAAAGTTTGTATGTATTATCACTATGAATGTTTGTATGTATTATCACTATGAAAGTTTGTATATATTATCACTATGAAAGTTTGTATGTATTATCACTATGAAAGTTTGTATGTATTATCACTATGATAGTTTGTATGTATGATCAGTAGAAAAGTTCGTATGTGTTATCACTTTGAAAGTTTGTATGTATTATCACTATGAAAGTATGTATGTATTATCACTATGAATGTTTGTATGTATTATCACTATGAAAGTTTGTATGCATTATCACTATGAAAGTTTGTATGTATTATCACTATGAAAGTTTGTATGTATTATCACTATGAAAGTTTGTATGTATTATCACTATGGAAGTTTGTATGTATTATCACTATGGAAGTTTGTATGTATTATCACTATGAAAGTTTGTATGTATTATCACTATGAAAGTGTGTATGTATTATCACTATGGAAGTTTGTATGTATTATCACTATGAAAGTGTGTATGTATCATCACTATGAAAGTTTGTATGTATTATCACTTTGAAAGTTTGTATGTATTATCACTATGAAAGTTTGTATGTATTATCACTATGAAAGTTTGTATGTATTATCACTTTGAAAATTTGTATGTATTATCACTTTGAAAGTTTGTATGTATTATAACTATGAAAGTTTGTATATATTATCACTTTGAAAGTTTGTATGTATTATCACTTTGAAAGTTTTTATGTGTTATCACTATGAAAGTTTGTATGTATTATCACTATGAAAGTTTGTATGTATTATCACTATGAAAGTTTGTATGTATTATCACTATGAAAGTTTGTATGTATTATCACTATGAAATTTGTATGTATTATCACTATGAAAGTTTGTATGTGTTATCACTATGAAAGTTTGTATGTATTATCACTATGAAAGTTTGTATGTATTATCACTATGAAAGTTTGTATGTATTATCACTATGAAAGTTTGTATGTATTATCACTTTGAAAGTTTGTATGTATTATCACTATGAAAGTTTGTATATATTATCACTTTGAAAGTTTGTATGTATTATCACTATGAAAGTTTGTATGTATTATCACTATGAAAGTTTGTATATATTATCACTATGAAAGTTTGTATGTATTATCACTATGAAAGTTTGTATGTATTATCACTATGAAAGTTTGTATATATTATCACTATGAAAGTTTGTATGTATTATCACTATGAAAGTTTGTATGTATTATCACTATGATAGTTTGTATGTATGATCAGTAGAAAAGTTCGTATGTGTTATCACTTTGAAAGTTTGTATGTATTATCACTATGAAAGTTTGTATGTATTATCACTATGAATGTTTGTATGTATTATCACTATGAAAGTTTGTATGTGTTATCACTTTGAAAGTTTGTATATATTATTACTATGAAAGTTTGTATGTATTATCACTATGAAAGTTTGTATGTATTATCACTATGGAAGTTTAAATTTTTCCTTTATACGTTTTTTACATGAATATATCTTTTTTTACCATTTCTATTCAATTTATTTTTTTAAACTCTTAATTATACAGGCCGAGGGGTCAAGTAGCGTCGCACGCGAGCCAGCTGTAAATTCCACTCAATGCAGCGTTTTAGCTTCTTTTACAATAAAATAACCTTCGCTAGGATTGTTATCGTTATAAACTCATAGTTCATTTCCTGGTGTGTGTTTTTGTATTTTGTAATTGACCTTGCAATATTTCATTTTGTAATTATTTGAATTGCAACCAAGAATATAACTTAAAATTTAAATGGAGAGAAATTGGCATAACGGTATTAAAAATGACTTTGGCTTTTCTGTTTTTGTGTTTTGAAACTATTAGCTATTTCCAAGAATTTGCTCTTTTCGGATGAACGCAATAAATTGTCTCCTTCGGTTGTAAAAGAGAAAATTAGTTATAAGAAAACGAGAAGTACATCACGATGTACGTCTCTGCAAAATGAAAATAATATTAAACAAACACAGAAAATAAAACAAGAGCAAAATGAAGAAAATAACAACAAAATAAATCAATGTATGTACGAGGGCCGTGCAATAAGTAATGCCCCTTACCAACTTCCCATAGCAGTAGAACAGCGAAACTTGGAACAGTTATTAGTCTTTCTCGACGTAGGAACCACCCAGAGTTATGCATTTCTCCCATCGTTTGATGCAGCTCTGGAAACCGCTTGTGTAGAACACCCCAAGTGGGTCCTCCAACCACAACTTGACTTCAGAAATCAAGGCTGCATCATCTGGGAAATGCTTTCCTTTCAAAAACAACTACATGTCTGGGAAGAGGTGAAAGTCAGAGGGCGCAAGGTCAGGTGAGTAGGGAGGATGGGGAAGGATTCCATAACCACACGCCCGTGCTTCTGATATGGCATTGCGAGTTGTGGACCGGAGCGTTGTCCTACAGGAGAAGGGTACCTTTGCTGATCTTGCCCCGCCTCTTGATTCTGATAGCTTCCCTTAATTTCCTCAAAAGTTAAGAATAATAGGTCCTTGTAATCATGGTACCCTTTGTCAGGAAATCTGTTATCACTACTTAGTCCTGGTGCCAGAAGACTGTGAGCATAACCTTGCCAGCGGATGGCTGCACCCTTGCCTTCATTAAGTGTGGTGAGCCCAAGTGCTTCCACTGCATTGACTGGGCTTTGGTCTCTGGATCATAGTGATGGACCCAGGTTTCATCCTGTGTAATCAGTCTTTTGAAAAAAATTGACTCATCTTCTTGGCACATCTCCAAATTCATGTTCAAGCACTCGACGCGTTCTCACTTCTGGAATGGTGTGAACAACCTGGGAATCCATCTGGCTAACACCTTATGCATATGCAAATGATCATGAATGATAGTTTCCACAGACCCTGTACTAATCTTGACATCTTACGCTATTTGGCGAATAGTAATGCGCCGATCTTCCAAAATGGCAGCCTTCACTTGACGGACAGATTCCTCATCAATGGCAGAAGGAGGGGGTGAAGGGTTTTCCACAGATTTCCGGCCATGTTTGAATTCATGATGCCAGCGTTTTACAAGGTCATATGATGGGGTATTATCACCATAAGTTTCTTTCATTTCATCAAAAGTCTCCTGTGGTGTGCGTCCTTTCAAATAAAAAAATCGGATCACTGCTCGAAATTCAACAGGCTCGATTTCATACCTCACTCAGTTCAAGCACCTGTAAAACAGAAACCACAATTAGCTCAGAGCTGTAATCTGCCACATAACCCGTAGAGATATAAACTATCGCACTAGATCAGACAACTGAAAGTGAGTCAGGGGTATTACTTCTTGCACGCCCCTCGTATAAGAGTCATATTTTCTGTCTGTCTTTGTGAGAAACGGACTCTAATTAATTATTTTTTTAATTCTTGGTTTACAGCCAATTTTGGGTCAAAATATTTAACATTTTACACAAAGGGTATTCAGATATGTAGCAAGCTTTTTAATCAGTTTTTGGGCGAAAATTTTGCTGACAAGAGGTTGAAAGAGTTGACATTTGCAGACTCTACCAAACTCCTCAACCAATTTTGGGTCTAAACCCTTGAAATTTTAGATGTAGGTTACCTGGACATGAGTAAAACCTCTTAATATATATACATATGCACATAAAGTTATGAACAATACATAGGGCCCGATCAAAGCTAGGCTGAACTGTTAGTATATATATATATATATATATATATATATATATATATATATATATATATTTATGTAATAAATCTTCATAATAAACATAAATCGTGAACACGCTGTTATATTTTCATATTATAATTCATTAGAAATTCATTAATTGAATCTAGCGAACGTCCACATATCCGAAACATAAGTTTTACTCCAGCGAATTCTATACATAAAAATAAAAATACGAACACAAGCAAGTTATTTATTCGAACTCTGTATTTAAAAACATGGTTTTAAATTCAATAAAAATTCTGGAGTTCGGTGGGGACGCGTAATTTAGTTTATATGTAAATGCAGGTAAAACTGTCACGAAATGAAGAAAATAAGAAACAAGGAAAGATAGAAATATCAATGTAAGCGATATACAAGTTGCGGCATAAAAAATAATATCTAAGAAATTATTCCTCACAAAAATACAAATATAAACCTTTAAAAAATGTAAGAAATAAAACACAAAATTAGTTGCATCCAAACAAATTCATTTCGGCTGGTAACCGCCAACACTTTTCAGGTGTATCTGACGTACTCGAGAATCTTCACGGAAATTCGTACAGAACACTTTATTTAATCCCCAGGATAGGCACGACTAAATCAATGTTCTAATTCGCTATTGTATTTTGAGTGCCAATCGCATTAAGAATTTCATTTCCCCAGAAGATTGTGAATACTTTATTGTTGCATAAAAAATCAAAATTACATTAATGCAATAAAAGCTCCTATCTTTACGTCATAAACGCTCTGATACTCATCTGGTATCAATTGAAATTAATAGCTCTAGTCTTGGGGAGGCTCCATGTTTTGTCAAGCTTCTAGGCTTGATCTTTACTCCTGATCTGATATGGAGCACGTACAGCAAGTCTGTTTTCAGGGTAGCTGGAGAAATGGTGAGATCCTTCTATCGATCCAGTAGATATCTCGCTACTGATGCATTTCTCTACCTATATAAAAGCGATGTACGTTCAAGGATAGGAGCTGCTAGAATTACCTTACCCTGCCTTGAAATTGTTCAAAATAGACTTCATAGCCTAGAGAGGGATGCCCTTTTCTATTCCCTGCAACCTCTTTCTCAGAGAAGATGCGTTGCGAGTCCGTTTCTGCTTTATCATTATTTTCACGGAAAGTGCTCGTCTGACCTAAAATCCATGGTCTCCCTTCGCCAAACTTCCAGGAGAACCGCTCGTCTAGTTAAAGACACTATCAATAATTTCCCCTGCTGTGCCAAAAACTAAATGTAAATTCACAGAACTAAGCTTCTTTGTCAGAACACCACACATGTGGAACTGTCTTCCTGTTGCCTGCTTTCCATCTTACTACAATATGGTCGTCTCAAACGTAAACAGGTTCTTGATGAATCGTCCCCCTTAAGTAATCCAATTTACCAAATTTACACTACTAAAGATTATTATGATATTGTAACATTGACTACTGTGTATTCGTTGACCATTATCCTCGAATGGCCTCAAGGCCTTGATAATTGGTGACTCCCATGTAAAACAAAATAAATAAAAGTTTGGTTAGTGCAGAAATTACATTACAATAATTATAACTTCTCCATTCACTTGGACCTCTGCATATCAGTACAGTTGGGAAAGCAGAATCCCGGAAGAGAGTTCCACAGTCTAGCAGTTCTGGGGAAGAAACCATTGGAGTAGAGTGTGTGTATATATATATATATATATATATATATATATATATATATATATATATATATATATATATATATATATATAAAAGAACTTTAATTCATTATATATATATATATAAAAGAACTTTAATTAATTCATTGTTGTACAATGTCATTTATTCCGTCATTATCTCTGTGACGTTCTCACGTGATCGTCTTTAGGAGCGTCATATACAACTCTAACTTGGTCCAATCCGTTATTTTCGTTTTGTGCTCCATGTCTCTAACGTGATCGTTCTCGTTCTTATATTTATAATGTTTTTTCACTATCGGTGACATCATTTCTCGTGTATGTGCATATAGCTATCTACGCCATGTTACGGTAGGTAGACAACAATACATTCTAAATATGAAGACCTTAAAGATCCAGTAACCAGAAATAGACAGAGACGCAAACAAATAGATACGTTTCGTCTTTTATAAATCTGCAGATACGGACGCAGAATGTTAGAACGTGAACATTAATATTAAAAGAAAGGAAGAAGAAGAAGAAGAAGAAGAAGAAGAAGAAATGAAACTTGAGTCAATTGGAAACGATTAAAATGATTTATCATGATACAAGGAGGAAGTTTAAAAAAACGAAGATTAATAAAGAAAATCGAATACAAGTAGAATACGATTAATAATAATAATAATAATAATAATAATAATAATAATAATAATAATAAGAAGAAGAAGAAGAAGAAGAAGAAGAAGAAGAAGAAGAAATTGACGAAAAAGAAGAGGAAGAATATGGAATGATCTGTGGGTTAAATTTCGACTGGAGAAATATGAGACCCGAATGAACGCTATTAAATTTTTATGCGAAGATTGGGGAATCTATTAAGGGGGAAAAATTAGACTCGACTACGATTGACCTTTGGTCACAACCAACTAATATCGACTACAAGTGACTGTCTAAACGGATGTGAATCACTAAGCAGCATTACAGAAATGGCTCTCATTTGAGCGGAAAAAATGCATTATTTCCTATGAGAATAGCAAGTCGCTATTGAAGTGAAGAACACAACACAGAGTATCCATAATATTGCTCGACACGCATTCATTAATTAATATCACACATTCTAGTCTCACTCGTACACAAACATTCTTTCTTATTACTGAAACAACGTGGACAATGATTGTGCGTATTAACACTATACTGTATGCTAATTTTGTCGAACTTTCGTCATTTTATAATCATGTATCAGCACATATGAAGGCTAAATGTCACTCGAGTATAAAACCTAATTATACGAATGGATTGTCGGAATGTTGATGAAGAAGAATATGAAAGGATTTAAACTAGTCAATAAAAGGAACAAAAGTTGATTTTCTTATAGCATCATGTATACTAGGACTACTAAGCGCTGTATGTGTTCATGCAAGTGATCATGTATGATAACTTAGAGATTAATGCACCTGTCTTGAATAGTTTCAGAGCACCCTACGACAATATTTAGCATATGTTACTTTCTATATAATGTTTTGAAGCGTTAACATATGAGGAGTAGGTGCTTACTAAGAGTGGACAGATCGAGTTTTTAAATATGTCGTTTAAAGCAAAACCAATATTATAATTATATATATTTCCACACTGTTTACTTATCTGTTCCTCCTTTAGGATTCTCAAAACTGTTTTTTTTTCTTTTTTTTTTGCATATGAATTTTATCTGGGAGATTTTCAGCCCTTTCTCTTGGCCTCTTCCTTTTTCTCTCATTTTTTCTCTCTCTCTTGCTCTCTCTCTCTCTCTCTCTGTCTTTCTAAATCTATGTCTCTCTTTCTCTCTCTCTCCACACACACACACACACACACACACATACGCACACATATATATGTATATATATATATATATATATATATATATATATATATAGTAATTTATAAAATATATATGGCGATTAAGCTACACTGAATATTCTGCGTTTCATCCAACTATAGGATTCGTCAGGCTTATGCGCGAATTCTGTCGTTGCTTCTTGTTTTTATATATGTTGAGGATTTCTAGTCGGCCAATCAGCTTTATAGTATCCACCGCGCCCCTTCCTACCAGCCAATGGGCATGCATTTTATCAAACAAAGGATCTGTTTTAGAACTAGGTTAGTGGTTTTAGGTGGCCGCTCTCTTTTTTTTTTTTATACATATAAATATACCTATGTGCACACAACAATGCACATACATATACAAATATATATATATATATACATATATATATATATATATACATATATATACATATATGTATGTGATCGTTTATGTATATTCATGTTTATTTAATTTTTTTTATTTTTTATTTTATTGTTATTGTTAGTTTAAAAGCTATTTTGTATCGCTATCCTAGAGTAAGTTTTATTTTGTGAACGCAGTTGTTTGCTTTTTCCCGCCTACAGTTTAATAGATTTTGAGGTTCTTTAAAGTACAGGATAGCAAATTTTTCATGGAGGCATAATTTACATGGGTCGTCTAAATGTCTTCATGTGGTAGCTTTCTCATTATTTTCCATTCGACTACCGGCGAATGTCCGCTTTCTTTGAGTTCCCAGTATTTATTCGCTAGTGTTGTTTTTATACGGTGTTTTTTTATTTTTGAATGTGCTTTTGTGGTCATAGTATCGGGTTTTGAAATCTAATGAAGTCATGCCTATGTAATATTTCTTGTTATTCGGGTTTTCTTTCGCAAATATTGTTGCTTGATAAACTACGCTTTTTGTTAGACACTGTATAAAAACAACACTAGCGAATAAATACTGGGAACTCAAAGAAAGCGGACATTCGCCGGTAGTCGAATGGAAAATAATGAGACAAGCTACCACATGCAGACATTTAGACGACCCATGTAAATTATGCCTCCATGAAAAATTTTCTATCCTGTACTTTAAAGAACCTCAAAATCTATTAAACTGTAGGCGGGAAATAGCAAACAACTGTGTTCACAAAATAAAACTTACTCTAGGATAGCGATACAAAATAGCTTTAAAACTAACAATAACAATAAAAAAATAAAAAAAATTAAATAAACATGAATATGCATAAACGATCACATACATATATGTATATATATGTATATATATATCTATATATCTATAAAAACAGAGATGTGTGTGCCACAGACGATTTCTGATTGGTTAATCCAATAATCACATCTCCTAAAAAACAATGGTTTCTACGCTCTTACCTTTACCATAAAATATTATGGCTTTATTTATTGTCCATCTTGGAAGGGTTTAATTTTTTAATAACTTGTTATTCACAAATTAAAAAAATACGAAACTAAACTACACGAAATCAAACGCTCCGACAAACTTAATAGTAGTACTAGCAAGCACACGCGCACACACGCACACACACACGTTCACTACCGTCACGTTGTTATGGCAACCAAACAATGTTTACAAAATGTCTACGCACGTTCGTAGACATTTTGTAAACATTGTTTTTAAAAAATAAAAAATAATACTTCTATTATGTTTTAAACGACTGTAATAGTTTATTTTGGAAGTATATTTCATAAAGAAAATTGACAACCCACTTTAAAAACAGAAATTACGAGTTTTATATATTTTATTCGCAGTTTTTTGTTGACTCTTCTGGCGGCCATGTTGTAAGCCCTAACGGTATTTTTGGAGATTACCCAAATAAATGTTATCAAAGGCAAGATAAGTTACTTTTCCACCAAACTGGATATATTTTTCGTGTTTTTATTCAATGTAGCATATTTATTCAGCTCGAAAAACGGGTTTGTATTACTGTACACATAAATTCGAAAAAGTTGTCAAAAACCAAATATATAACAAATACATGTTATCAAAGGCAAGATAAGTTACTTTTCTACCAAACTGGATATATTTTTCGTGTTTTTATTCAATGTAACATGTTTATTCAGCTCGAAAACCATACGGTGTTTACCGATGTATTCGAAAATTCAAGATGGCGCCTCACTCCCTCTTTAACACGGTAAGTTTGGGAAAAGGTGTTATAAATAAAAAACTAGAAAAAATACTATTAAAAACCCGCCGAATATATGTCAACCTATGTCACGGTAACATATTGAGCGAGTTTTTAACAGTATTTTATTCAGTTTTTTATTTATAACACCTTTTCCCAAACTTACCGTGTTCAAGAGGGACTAAGACGCCATCTTGAATTTTCCAATACATCGGTAAACACTGTATGGTTTTCGAGCTGAATAAACATGTTACATTGAATAAAAATACGAAAAATATATCCAGTTTGGTAGAAAAGTAACTTATCTTGCCTTTGATAACATTTATTTGTTATATATTTGTTTTTGGCAACTTTTTCGAATCTATGTGTACAGTAATACAAACCCATTAAAAATATTGTTTTTGATTTTGAAAAAATATTGTGGTTCATTTGTATTTAAAAATATTGTGGTTCATTTTGATTAAAAAAAATCATTTTGATTAAAAAAATTGTTTAATTTTAATATTTGTTTATTGTCTTAACTCATATCAAATGTTTTGCTTGTGTTCTGCTTCAAATATTCATATTCTTACATGCATAATTTTCATTTAATTTTATTAAATAAACTTCAATTTTACTACAAATCAAATCGTGTTCCTTCACTTTTTAAAATGTAATTTATAAGTAATTAAAGAACGCATTCTAATCTTTAAAATCTATAATACAACGAAATATTTAATTGCTTATAATACTTAAACAAACAACTTGTGTTTTTTTTATTATTTTTTTATTATTAATATTAGATGAGTTTCAGTATAAATCATCGTGTTCTTTATTTCAATCCAATTTGGAAGTTTTGTAAATGTATATGATGTTTATAATGACCTATGATTGCGTATTTATATACATTATTTTCCCTATCCTTCTGTTCATCGTACATTTTTTACTCCCAAACTTAAACATGGTGGGTGCATAGAATTCATTTACCGATACAAAAGAAATGATAAGTAAATAAATCCATAAATAAATATTATAAATGGTTTATTTTAATACTTGCCAGGATGCGGAGGAAAATGAATGAAGGGGGAGGGGAATGAAATAAAAACATTTTGGAAACAGATTAAGTTTGAAAGAATTGCTTTGCACAGAAAGAAATTAATGAAAAAAGAATAAAATTAAATTTCTTTTCCTTCTTGATTTCTTTTAGTTTTTTTATGAAAAAGGAAGTCAAAATTAAGACTATAAAAAACAATTTTTATTAAGAGCGAACCTCAGTCGTCAGGTCTGTAAAAAAAACGTGGAATAATCAAGAAATGTTTTCTAATACATTTTTTTTTTTTTACTTATGTGTTCATTTGTCTCTTTGAAGTTCGTTTGTTTAATATATCGGTTTGCAATATCACTTTGTCATTCTGTCAGACTCAAATTTTAAATCTACATATCTATAAAAGTGAAAGTGTGTGTGTGTGTGTGTGTGTGTGTCTGTGTACATTTCCCTACGAAATAACTCTGTCAATTTTTAGTCTACAGACTCGAAATTATACAGGGTACTGAGATTTGGAAAAATCTATGTGATCGGTTTTTAGCCAGAAATTTGGCGATTAAGGGGTCAAAGTTCAACGATTTGAGCTTTGAGAACTCTAGCAAACTTCTCCGACAATTTTGGGTCTACACCCTTGAAATTTTAGATATAGGTTCCGTGGACATGGATCTAACTTAATAACTTGATTTGAGGCCAAAAAAATAAATTTTCAGGGGTCATAATAGGGGTCAAAGTTTAAAAAATTACCCCTTTTTTTTGCTCAGCATACACCTCCAAACACCCGGGCAACGCCGGGCACCCATGCTAGTATATATATATATATATATTTGTATATGTATGTGCATTGTTGTGTGCACATAGGTATATTTATATGTATAAAAAAAAAGGAGCGCGGCCACCTAAAACCACTAACCTAGTTCTAAAACAGATCCTTTGTTTGATAAAATGCATGCCCATTGGCTGGTAGGAAGGGGTGCGGTGGATACTAGAAAGCTGATTGGCCGACTAGAAATCCTCAACATATATAAAAACAAGAAGCAACGACAGAATTCGCGCATAAGCCTGACGAATCCTATAGTTGGATGAAACGCAGAATATTCAGTGTAGCTTAATCGCCATATATATTTTATAAATTACTAACTAGCTCTACCTACGTATTGAGCACTTTTGAAGTAAATACTTAAAGTTTACGCATAAATCTATACTTTCGTATATTAAATTTATGCGAATAAATGAAGTAGTTATATATATATATATATATATATATATATATATATATATATTAAATTGACATTGTCGGTCGGTCGGTCTGTCTGTCATTTTTTGGTGTTTGATACTTTATATACACTTGTGAGCAAAAAAAATGGGTCAACAAAATTTTATACATTTTATTGCACTAAAAGTTATATTGAACAAAGAACCATTGAACAAGGAAACTTGAACGAGATTAATAACACAAAATAAGACATTTACTTTAATAATGTTTAGTATGGAATCGCATTCCCTTTGATTGCTTTAAAAGATCAATCCCTTTAGACATGCTCTCAACCAAAGTGGAACACCGTGAAGAGGAGATGCAATTCCGTTCGCTTTGCACAGCTTCCCACAGTTTGTCATTATTCATAAAAAGTTCTTCAAGCTAATGCACAAGATATTATGGACCAAATATTCTCGATTGGGTTTAAATCGGGGCTTAGACTGACCAAAATACCACAGCAATTGAATTATCAGAAAACCATTTTTTTGTGACTTTAGCAGTGTGTGCAGGAGCATTATCATGGTGAAAAATAATGTTCTTGGATATTTTCAGCTTCTGGATATTTAGTAACAGTCCTGTTTCTAATATTCGAATGTATTACTTTACATTGAGTGAATTCTTATATCTAATAAATTACCCAACTCCTGTCACCCCGTACCATTATCGTTCAATTCTCGTATTTAACTGTCGTTTTTATGCAACTTGGTGAAAATCTTTCTCCAGTTCTTCGAATGCACCGTTCGGGAGCATCACTAATAAGACAAAATCTTGATTCATTTAACCAGAAAATATTCCTGAACCAATCTGTATCTTTTTTTCAATAACACGAGAAAAATCTCTTTCTATCATGGATGTTCCTCTTAGATAAAAATGGCTTCTTAACACACCTTTTAGAAGTAAATCCCATTTCTCTCATTTGTCTAGATATTGTATATCTTGAAAGAAAATTTCGAGTCCTTGTTTAGAATTCTTTTCTATGGTCAACATAAGTTTTCTTTTAATCCTTCAAAACAGTTAATTTAAGCCTGTGGTCATTCTTCAAAGTGGATGCTCTAGTGCGACCAGATCCATATTTCCTTTTTACTGGGCGTTCGACTTCGAACCTTTGACCACTTTGCCTCACTGAAGAAAAAGATGTTTTCACATTTTCTTTTCTTAAAATATCAAAAATCTGCTTATAAGTCATTTAGGACTGCCTTAATCCTGCAATTCAGTTTTTATATCTTCGCCAAGATGCGGTCTTACCAATTTAAGGATTAATTACCACTTGATATTATATGCTATAATGATAACGATCTGCAAAATATAAATTCTCGGTTAAAATTTACAAAAATTAATGGAAAAATATTGAAAAATCAATTTCTTCCTCCTTTCGCCCTTGGCCCTTTTTTTTTTTTTTTTGCTCACGAGTGTATATGGATTTTCCGACATGTGGAACAAATTCGATTTTGCATTTTAGCCAACAAGTCTTGCTGGTGCACCCAAGTTCAATAAGCGAACGTGTTTCTGTGAAATAACCTGAATTACAACTTGGTACACCTAAGTTTTCAGCACATGTTCTACCCTAGTTAGCAACCGTACTATGCAGTTTAGAATTATTTAACTTAGCTCGCGTTTCGAAGGGATAAAGAAAAAGCTCTTTTCATGTCATCCGTAAACATAAATATTTAAGGTATCACTATATATTTCGTGCGCCATGTAAAACTATGTTTCGAATTTTGAAAAAAGAGGTTGATAATTTGTATTATTCGGATATTATTTTCACGAAGTTGAGGCCGATGTAATCTCTGAGCTTTTTCAGCTGTGCGTTATGTCGAACGTCCGTAAGATTTCCGTGTTCATCAAGGTACACACGAAGAAAGTCGGAGTTTACATCTACCGAAACGTTCATAGAATAACACCAAGTTGGGAACAATAGTTCGAATAATCCAAATATTAAAAATCATCAATCCTCATTAAAAAAAATTAGAAACATAATATTAAGTTGTTCCAATAATCTAAATAATAAAATCATCAATCCTCATAACAAATTCGAAACATAATATTAAGTTGTTCCAATAATCCAAATAATAAAATCATCAATCCTCATTAGAAAAATTCGAAACATAATATTTAGTTGTTCCTATAATCCAAATAATAAAATCATCAATGCTCATTAAAAAATTTCGAAACATAATATTTAGTTGTTCCTATAATCCAAATAATAAAATCATCAATCCTCATTAGAAAAATTCGAAACATAATATTTAGTTGTTCCAATAATCTAAATAATAAAATCATCAATGCTCATTAAAGAAATTCGAAACATAATATTTAGTTGTTCCAATAATCTAAATAATAAAATCATCAATGCTCATTAAAGAAATTCGAAACATAATATTTAGTTGTTCCAATAATCTAAATAATAAAATCATCAATGCTCATTAAAAAAATTCGAAACATAATATTTAGTTGTTCCAATAATCTAAATAATAAAATCATCAATGCTCATTAAAGAAATTCGAAACATAATATTTAGTTGTTCCAATAATCTAAATAATAAAATCATCAATGCTCATTAAAGAAATTCGAAACATAATATTTAGTTGTTCCAATAATCTAAATAATAAAATCATCAATGCTCATTAAAAAAATTCGAAACATAATATTTAGTTGTTCCAATAATCTAAATAATAAAATCATCAATGCTCATTAAAGAAATTCGAAACATAATATTTAGTTGTTCCAATAATCTAAATAATAAAATCATCAATGCTCATTAAAGAAATTCGAAACATAATATTTAGTTGTTCCAATAATCTAAATAATAAAATCATCAATGCTCATTAAAGAAATTCGAAACATAATATTTAGTTGTTCCAATAATCTAAATAATAAAATCATCAATGCTCATTAAAGAAATTCGAAACAAAATTTTTAGTTGTTCCAATAATCTAAATAATAAAATCATCAATGCTCATTAAAGAAATTCGAAACATAATATTTAGTTGTTCCAATAATCTAAATAATAAAATCATCAATGCTCATTAAAAAAATTCGGAACATAATATTTAGTTGTTCCAATAATCTAAATAATAAAATCATCAATGCTCATTAAAAAATTTCGAAACATAATATTTAGTTGTTCCAATAATCTAAATAATAAAATCATCAATGCTCATTAAAGAAATTCGAAACATAATATTTAGTTGTTCCAATAATCTAAATAATAAAATCATCAATGCTCATTAAAGAAATTCGAAACATAATATTTAGTTATTCCAATAATCTAAATAATAAAATCATCAATGCTCATTAAAGAAATTCGAAACATAATATTTAGTTGTTCCAATAATCCAAATAATAAAATCATCAATGCTCATTAAAGAAATTCGAAACATAATATTTAGTTGTTCCTATAATTCAAAAAATAAAATTATCAATGCTCATTAAAAGAATTCGAAACATAATATTTAGTTGTCCATTAACCCAAATAATAAAAATATTAATCCTCAATTAAAAAACAATCGAAACATAATAATTATTGGTTGCAATAATCCAAATAATAAAATTATCAATCCTCATTTAAAAAAAAAAACATTCGAAACATAATAATTATTGGTTGCAATAATCTAAATTATAGATGTTAAAATAATTCGCCGCTGTGCAAGTTATTCCGATTCTAACCAGTACCTCGGACGTTGTTTCATCTAACTACAGTTTATCGCGGTAAGTACAGCAACTTATGTGGGTCGACAAGTTCAGGTTTTCGATGAAGTTGAATCAATACTTGTCAAGGCTAAGAATGAATTATATCACAAAATAAGAAAAATTATATTCTATAGTTTATTTTTTATTCGTTAATTTCTTATTTATTATAGTTGGTTATGAATCCCTTTTTTAATTTCATTTTTATTTTGGTATATTTTCTATCATTCAAAACATCTAGAGGTTTGGTAGTAATCTATTTTTCGTTTATAATGAATCATTTACGGTTGTTTGCTTACTTAATTATAAAACTAGCATGGCTAGCTGGCATTATTTGGGGGGAATTGACAAGAAAATATTGAGTTAAGAAGTGTCTGCAGCACTATTTCATTATGGTCCCTCTCTATCTATATTCGTTTCCTTCCCCTTTTTTAGCGTTTACTTCTTTAACTGCATTTATCCTCCTCATTTCCTTCTCTCTTCCCTCACACTGCCTCCCTTTTCTCCTACCCTGTCTCATTTCATTTCTCTCTTCCTTTCATCTATCTCTTTTGTATTTCAACTTGATTTCCAGTCAAGATTTCCAGTCAAGATTTCCATTCCTTGCACCGGAAGCAGAACATATCTACACTTTGATCCTAGGACAAGGACTAAGACGGGTATGTCCTTTCAAATTTCTGAATTAATGTTGATAAATAAAATCGTCCTAAATTTAAATACTTTTAGAGACTGGTTATTGAACTAAAATGGAAAGAAAACATGCCCATATGTTGTTTGAGAAAAAATACATCATCCTTGTAGGTGTGTCTTTCGAAGTATTTTTTACTTATAACTGACGACAATAACTTAAGAAATGCTCGATATTTTCATCTATTCATTGATTCCCTATAGAATTAAACGATTCTATTGTTAGTATTAGTTTCTCCCATATCTCTCTAGTTAGATTTTTTTAGAAACATATCAAGTACTCATGGAGAAAGACCACGTGAAGATTGCCAACGTCGTAAATGAATGTGCTTCAGTAGAACGAACTGGATTTGAAGATAACGTATCTTTTTAGTCCATGTCGTTAATCACTTAAACACCGTCTTCTCCCTGTTATTGGTGCTGTTGTTTCATAATTATCAATTCCGTATGAATCAGTTGATTTTTGTTGGCATTTGTTTCTCTGATATCTTTCTAGTAAGAATTCTTTCGAGAAAGACATCACTGTCTTACAGGATGCCACACAGAAAATTTGCGGCACCCAAGGGAAAGTATTTCTGTGAAACGGACTGGATTCTATCTAGTCAGTTTTTTTCGACCAGTGCCATTAACCATTTAGTCACCGCCATCTCCCTCTAATCTATATATGTATAAGAGTGTGAATTTGTGTGAAAACAAATCTCAGCCAATATATTCAACGATTTTTTTTATCTACAGACTTGAACTTTGATATATATGTAGAAAACATTTTAATCGGTTTTCATCCAGAAAAAAAATATTGCTAAGGTGTCAAAATTGAAAAATTGGATTTGAGAGGCATTGGATTTTTATTAGTTTAACAACTGTTTCGCGACTGCGCATGAAAATACCATTCACATTACAGCTTCCTTATGTTAAGAATAAGTAGGTTTGAAAACACTTTTTAAAAATTGTGCTGAGCTGGCCTAATGGTTATCGTACTTAACTCACTGGCTTTAGGTTGTTGTTTCAATTTTAGCCGCGTATTTTTTTACTCACACGAAGGGAACAGTTAAAAAATAACTTAATACTCGTACGCACAAGTTTCAGATTCTTCCCGTTTTTTTTTTTCACTTCATTTTTTAAAGGAATTTTACCTTACGTTTAATACCGGGCAACGCCGAGTATATCTGCTAGTTTGTTATAAAACAAATCCAACCGAAACTCACTCACATCGATATTACCTCATGCCGTTTCTTTATAACACATACTTTAAAATTAGTGCTTTATCAGAATTTCACAAGAGTATAGTTTTAATTGCCTTATTTCAGTCCTCATTCGCCTCACTGTTTTTTCTTTATATAGAAATGCAACAAATGGCTCGAAAGGAGACTGCCACGAACTTGTCGATGAAGCGTTCAACGAGGCAATCTATTTAAACGTTGGTGGATATCAACTAATTTCGTATAATATCTGCTCCACTTTTCCTGCTGACGTGCCCCAGCGCTGGAATTTAATTAACAACTTTATATTTACTGCATTATGTTTATCTGCATCTAATTTTGACTCATTCGATTTACATTCGTTCCGTCGTATCAAATGTAAATTTAAATCGTATTTTAGAAAAACCAATCTCGTACGGCGCTTACTAAACGATAGCTCTTTAATTTATGATATTTGCTGTCTTGAACTGGTCGAAAGTCAATCGAACCGGAAATGACAAGTGAAAGAGGAAGTAAAACATTTGAAATAAGCGCAAAGGAGAGAACAGGGGAATACTTATCAGTTCTTCTGCTTTCGAGTTAGTTGTATCCCCATTATACGGACAGGGTTACGGTGTCATAATCTATATAAATAAAACAAGAAATGTATGTATGTGTGTGCGCATTGATAAACGCTTAAACTACTCGTCACCCAACATTGAAAGCAACAGGAAATAGTAATAAAATATACAGGACGGTTTATAACGAGGGACATATTTGGGTGGAAGAACGCGTACAGAAATATGTCACGAACTTGAAATACAAAATGTTCATTTCAATATTCCGATATATGTCTATTACTTTTGCGCGTACGCAAATTTATTCATATATTAAAATAATTTAATCTTTACTCTTGTATATCTATCTGTCGATAACTCAAACGGTAAGAAACGCGACTGAAGTGCTTATTTATGTAGGCTCGCTGTATTCTAATCTAGTAGAAGTCTGGCGAGTGCTCTCTATTGTTGATCTTTAAATCCTACTTGATTTTTATCGACTATGTTGTGTAATATGAGCAATTGCCGGTGCTATCACTATTTTATTTAGTAAAGGTCGACAGTTTATAACATTTCCTGCAGTTTATGATCCTTTGAGCCATGAGGTGGTGCTTCCATGTTTCATTTTTATTTCTGTAGTCGTAGTTTATATCAGTGTATTTTCTCATTTAAGATTTCCTTTAAGATTCCAGCTGCTTTCATCATTGTCATGCGTTGTATAGTTTTATTATTATTATTATTATTATTATTATTATTATTATTATTATTATTATTATTATTATTATTATTATTGTTGTTGTTGTTGTTGTTGTTGGGGGTATTATTATTACTATTATTATTATTTTTGTTGTTGTTGCTATTATTATTATTATTATTATTAGTAGTAGTAGTAGTAGTAGTAGTAGTATTGTTCCACAAGGAATTGTCTTACACATGTTCGGATGTTTTATGTTTCTGTCTTTGTGTACATTTTCCGGTCATAAGCGACAACAGCGTCGGAGTTTAAAAAATCGCAAACGAGACAAGTAAGAGTCTCTAACCGAAATTTTTATTTGAACTTAAAATTCATGGTTAAACAAGAAATTGTCTTACACATGTTCGGACTTTTTATGTTTCTGTCTTTGTGTACATTTTTTCCGGTCAAAAGCGACATCAGCGGCGAAGTTTTAAAAAATAGCAAACGAAACAATTAAGCGTTTCTCTAACCGAAATTTTAATTTGAACGAGAAATTCATAGTTAAACGATGAATTGTCTTACACATGTTCGGATGTTTTATGTTTCTGTTTTTGTGTACATTTTTCCGGTCGTCAGCAATATCAGCGGCACAGTTTTAAAAAATAGCAAAGGGGTAAAAACGAACAGAGTAAGCGTTTCTAACTGAAATTATTATTATTATTATTATTATTATTATTATTATTATTATTATTATTATTGTCATCGATCTTCTTCTACTTATTATTATTATTATTTTTATTATTATCATTATCATTATTATTATCATTATTATCATTATTATTATTATTATTATTATTTAAAAAAACAAAATTTACTTTATTGGTTATTACTATTATCACTAATATTATTACTAGTAGTAGCAGTAGTTGTGGTGGTGGTAGTAGTGGGGGTATGTTTTTATTATTACTGTAGCTGTAATGGTAGGTGTTGTTTTTTGCTGTCATTGCTATTGTTGTTTTTGCTGTTATTATTATTGCTACCGATATTATTGTTGCCATTATCATTGTAGATTTTATTTCTATTGTTGTTGGTGGTGGTAATGGGAATAGTGGTGGTGATGGAGGAAAAAGGTCGGGAGGGGATCTTTGACCTTAGTGGGGAACCCTCCTAGAGATAATGTCTCGATAAAACTATCGGTGGTGGTGTAACCTTAAATTCACTAACCCCATTTATGGGATAATGTCAAATCAAAATATTGAAAATAACGACGTTAATGAGGCTAGAACATCTTGTGATGGTCTCACGTCATGTAGGTGTCCCACTGGTCAACAGGGTGGGTCGTGTCGTCATCATACAACCGTTCGAAATTCTGAGGATGTGGCTGGATATAGGAGAAGTGAGAATTACCAGAGAGGGTACCAATACACGAAGGGAGTTGGAACAGGAAATGTAAAAAAAACGTGGACGGATGAGGAAAGAAGAGTACTGTGGGAATGCTTCGTAAGAAGTGGAAGTACCAAATCAGTGAAGGAAGAATAGGAATCGAGAGGAGAGGGACCTAGAAGTGTCGCAAGTTTTGTATCCCAGTTAAAACAAATTAAAAATACCAACCTGCTTTCAGTGATTGCAAGAGAAGAGATTGAATGGGTGGTTAGGAATGAAATGAATAACGGAAGTAAAATTGATGAAACTAGCTCTGATGAAAGAACTGAGAAAGCAGAAGTGCAGAAGGGAAATGTAAGCGATGATGGGAGGCGGACAATTGAGGAGGTATGGAATCCTATGGCTAGAGGAAGTAATGAGAAAGAGTTGTAAGGATTTTAGGCAGATGAGATCATTGACTCTGAGACAATGGAGCCAGTGAAAGGAGCAGAAGTAGTGATAAAGTTCGAACTTTGACTTCTGTAGAAAAAGAAGTACTTCAGAAGTTAAGATGAAGTTCTAACAATGTTGAAAGAGAAGGTCCATACTGGTGGTATGAAAATTAGAAACGTTGTTGGAAAAAAGTGTTGCATTTCGGCAGAACAGCCTTTTCCGGAACAATCAGTCTCAGCTGTATAAAGAATGAAATGGTAGTAAACAGGCGGGAAATAACAACACTCCAAATGCAAAAGATGCAAGGAAGTTCTGGAGTGGGATTTGGTCCGTTGAAGGGCGATATAATGAGAAGGCTAGCTGGTTGGGAGGTGTCAGAGAAAGGCTATTAGAAATGCAGCAGATAAAGAACGTTGTGATAACCATCGAAGACGTTAAGACTGGCATAGGAAGGATGACAAATTGGAAGTGATGGGCTTCTGGGTTAAACAGTTTCCATGCCTTTATCCACCTATAGCTGCTGCTCTGCAAAGGGTTGTAGAGTCGGGAGATGTCCGTGATTGGCTTATGAAGGGAAGAACAACACTGATTAGGAAAGATCCTGCAAAAGGAACAGATGCCAATAAGTATAGGCCAATTATATGTCTGCCATTGATGTGGAAACTGTTAACTGGAATATTTGCGGAGAAAATTTATGAACATCTAGAGAATAATGGTGTTTTTCCTGACGAACAAAAGGGGTGCCAGAAAGGCTCGAGAGGTACTAAAGAGCAACTACTAATTGATAAAGCAATAATGCAGGATGCGAAGAAGAAGAAGAGAAATCTGAGCGTAGCATGGATCGATTACAGAAAGGCTTATGACATGGTTCCTCATTCATGGATACGTGAAACACTATTGATGATGAAGATTGCTGAGAATGTGGTAGGACTTTTGGAGACAAGTATCGCTCAATGGAAAACGGTGCAGACAGCAAACAGAGAGGAGATGGGACAAGTTGGCATTAAACCTGGGATATTTCAAGGAGATTCGTTATCGCCACTTCTTTTTGTAATGATAATGATGCCACTGAGCATCCTCTTGAAGAGAGAAAAACTGGGGTATAACTTTGGATCTGGTGACAGACGCCTCAACCATCTGCTGTTTGTGGATGATTTGAAAATATTCGGTAGAAATGAAAAGGAAATGGAGAGACTGGTAGAACTTGTGGGGACATACCGAGAAGACATTGGGATGGAGTTTGGGATTAAAAAATGTGCGGTGCTGATGATGAAAAGAGGAGTAAAGGTTATTCGAATGGAATAGTGCTGGAGAAATCATGAAAGAAATAGAAAATACAGGATATAAGTATTTTGGGAGTGATGGAGGGTGTAGGCATCATGAACAGAGAAATGAAGGAAAGTCAGGAAGGAGTATCTTAGAAGGGTGAAACTAATTGCAAAGTCGAAACTGTATGGAGAAAACCTAATGAAAGCAGTAAATGCATGGGCAGTCAGTATTTTGAGATACAGTGCGGAAATTTTAGAATGATCTGACAAGGATTTGCATGCCATGGATATCAAAACAAGACAAGTTTTAACAATATTTGGTATATTTCACATTCGAAGTAGCGTAGCAAGGCTATATCAAAAGAGGAAAGATGGTGGGAGAGGATTGAAAAGTGTAAAAGATTGTGCTAGAACCGAGGAGATGTCGGCGAAGGAACATGTGGTTAGAAGTGAGGAGTGGATGATTAAGGTTGCGTCCAATGAAGTGTAGGTATGTGAGACCAAGGTTGATTATGTGAAACGTATGGAATGCGAAAGGGCAGAGAAACTGGCTAGGAAGAAAATGCATAGAAGGTTCTTCCAGGATATAGCAGAAGTGTCTGATGAAAGATTATGGCAATGGCTTGGAGCTGGGTATCTAGCTAAGAGTACTGAAGCGTTTGTTTGTTCAGCACAAGAGCAGGCATTAGGAACACGATTGTTCAAAAAAGTGGTTCTAGGATAGGAAGTTGCTGCAGAATGTCGGATTTGTGGTAATACATCAGAGTAAATTGCGCACCTTGCAGCAGGGTGTAGTAGACTGGCCCAGAGAGAGTACCGAAAAAGACACGATCGCATGGGACTCCGGATATATTGGGAGGTGTGTAAAAGGGTTGGGGTGTGCTGGAAAATGGTTTGAGGCGGTGCCTGATGAAGTTAGAACAAGTGAGGATGGCAAGGTAGAGGTATGTTGGGACAAAAGTGTCATAACGACTAAGCAATCGGAACATAAGCGTCCGGATTTGGTCGTCATTGACACGGTCTCAAAAAAACTGGCAGTCTACAGACTTCTCAGTACCCTGGGACAGGAATGTGAGAGAGAATGAGAATGAGAAGTGGAGTAATTATGCTCCATTGGCCTTGGAGATAAGGTGTATACACGGGGTTAAAACACAAATAATCCCTGTCGTAGTTGGTACACTAGGAGTAGTATCAAGTCATCTGGAAGGACAATTGAAAAAACTACAAATCCCCGATGTTTTAGGCGGCCTTCAAACCTCTGCAATTATAGGTAGCACCAACATCCTTAGGAAAACCCTTGATCTTTGAAGCTCCTGGTTTGAAGCAAGGATTAAGGGAAATCCTCTGGAAATGAATCCCATCCCTTTCCAAAGTGACGTTCATAAACGAAATCAGAATTATTATTATTATTAGTTGTAGTAGTAGTAATAGTAGTAGTAGTAGTAGTAGTAGTAGTATAAACTCACGAGAAGTAATCACACAGGCCAATATCAAAGATTTCTCTTCGAGAAAATTCTATGCTGTTCCCTCAAGTTTGAGTGACAACAAATCTCCCCATATTTACAGTACGCTCCACCTCTTTTTACAAACTTTGCAAATTAATTTGCGTTATCACAACAGTCTTCTAGCATTGATTTCTCATTGGTACCAATTATTGGGCTTCACTGGGATATGCATGGGTTGCAATAAGCCTCCCCAATGTCTCAGTCCTCCTCGAACTCATCCAGCGGAGGTCTGGTTAGTGCTTTCTCTATTTAGTCTTCCGATCTGTTTTTGGCCTTCCGTTTTATTTTGTTCATAACCAGCTAACGGCGACGAGACAAAAGAGAGGGGGGCTTACTTAAGTTATGTAATTATCCAGTTTCTAAGTGATTTTTCTTGGACTTTTACCTCTTTCGCAGTTTCTGTATGTCCAGCTAGCGCCCGTGGGTCATATATATTAGTTACCGCACTCAAGGTTTTTCCTTAATATTTCAGCTTTTTTAATTATTTTTATCTGTTGTATCTTCTCAGCCATCCCTCTGATTCCAATCTCACCCAACCTTTTTTAATTTTTTTCGATATTGTCTTTTGTGTTACTTCTATTATTGGTGTTATCTTTACTTTATTCCCTTGAGCTCTCTGGCCTGTTCTGTGTATTTGTTCCGCTTCTCTGTCTCTTTGCTCTTAACTAAGTGGGCTGCTGAGACGGTAAAAGCTACATTCTGGCAGGATTTTTTTCTTGTTTAATATTATTATTGTTGTGTTGGAGGGTTTGTTGTTATTAACTCGGAGTTCTCACACGTGTCATTATCACTGAGATCAACAGCTGATATTCACCACAGTGTAAGCAACAACTGATCTTTCTTTCGATACATTTTGCAAATCATTTCTGTTACTGCAACAGCCGTTCACTATTAATTTTTGCTAATTGCGTTTTTCTGGGAGGTGAGCGCCAATCACCCTTCCTACGATCTCAACTGGAGATTCGGATATTGTTGCACTTTCTCAATTTTTCATTCTCTTTGACACGTCATGACCAATTTCCTGGAATTATCAGATGCCAGTGAAACCAAATATAAGATTTTTCATTACTTCGTGTAATTTTTGAACGTATTAAATCGGATAGTTTCCGTTACTTTGGTTTAGTGTTATACTCATTATGTGCTTTGAATTGCGCTTATGTACGTTTATTCAATGTCATTTAATCTGCGATTGGTTGGAATTATATGGTTATACAATTTGGTTTCCGCATTCAAGATTTTTTTTTAATATTTCATATGTACCGTCTATGTAAATTTACTATGTAGGTTGTTTATTCTATTGGGGGCATTTTTTACTATTTTTTTACCATATTAAGGAATTTTTTCAGTTCTTTTACTATTATTTATATTACAGCAGCTTTTTTTATTTTCAATATCCTCTAAATTTTTGTGATGAGTTCAGTCTATTTACTAAGTCTTTCTTACTCTTTGGCCTTTACCTGGGACAGACAAATTTACTGTTGGAAATAAGTTCTTGTTGCCTACTATTATGTTCGGCTTTTTTGAATGAGCGTTATCGTTTCTATTCCCAAATCCCGTATGATTTTATGTCTATATGTTTCTCCGGTGTATGTGTTGATAATATCGACCGACGTTCGTTTACATATATAAGTTTAACTGCATAGCAGACGCATCCATATCAGTTTTGTATTTCGTTTGGCTAGTTAGTTGCGTTCACTTATGGTATCGTTTACTGCTTCGTCTCTTTGTCTTAATAGTCTACATCGATTGTTCTCCTAGTTTAATCTATTTCGTGAACAATTCAAACGACTGTTGGTAGCTAACAGAAATATTTTCTCTTTTTAAGATATTTATAATATAAGTTTCTGAAAGCGTTCAAGAGATTTTCAGAAACAGAAGCATTAAAATAGACACCAAACTTAACGTATGAATAATCTGTTTTTGTGTACGGTTGTGAATGCTGGATGATCACCAATCGCACGAGGAAAGACTAGAGACTTGGTTTCTGAGAAGAATTTTGAAGGGGTCCTGCTTAGCAAAGAACACAAATCTAGAAGTCTTAGTAATAGCAAACACAGAAAAGTCTTTAAAAGAACAGTACGAAAAAGACAAATGAGGTTCATGGACCATGTCTACAGAAAGATAAACGGGATAAAACAAATTAATTTGACGGGAAAAATCGTAGGTAGTAAAAGCAAGGATGTTAGCAAGAAACGTACGTTGACAGTCTGAATACTTGGGCAACATAAAAATGATGACCAACAATGAATTCATGTATGCCTCGAGGGAGAGAGATAGATGGAGAGCTATAGTCGTCAATGCCTGTACAAGTCAGGACAACACTTGAAGGAAAAATATGAGTTCCGTGCATGGGACTTTTTCATACTTTTTAATAGTCAAGTACAGAAACTGTTGTGGCTTCACGTCACGTTCATCGCTTTTTTAAAATTTAACCGGATTTTTTTTCTTTTTTCATTTGCGAACTCTTATGCCCAACAGTATATAGTCAGACAAGTTTTAAAATAGTATAGACAATCTCTAACTAAATTAAGGACTCCAGAACGAAGACAGGGGGCTAACTGGTGATTTTTCTTAATTTTTATTGAGGTGGCTCGTTTTTGTAGGAGAGTGAAAACATCTTTATTTTTGTTTTAATTAGTTTTAAAGGAGAGTTGGACTGTGCATTGGCGTATATTCTTATGTGAGCTTTATTTTTAAGGGTGTGATTGATAATTAGACGTGTTTGCCAAGCTAATATTTATAACGTTAAATGTGGGCCTTCATCCAACGTGGTTAATATTCCCTATCAAATTTCTGCGATTTTCGAGGAGACCTGTTCTTGCACAAATATGAGACATTCAAAGTTATCTGCGTTAAATTCAAAATGTTTGAACACCTCACGATGTTTATTTACAACTAATACCAACGTTAAGTAGTCTTCGTTGTCTTTTGTTAAGTACAAGCGTTTCCGTCTTCTTTTAGGACATGTGTTACATTGTAGGGTGGTGTTTATATATACGTCGTGTATGTGTGTGACGGAGCAATTCATATATGTTTCGTGTGTTTGTGTGACGTGTTACTAGTCTCTATAGTTGCTTCTTTACTATCTGAACCCAAAGTATCGTGGCGCAGTCTATTTATGTTCCGTGATCGTCTAAACGTGATGAGTACGTCTGTGTCAGAAATAACATAAATAGATAATGTATTTCGACATACCTCATCAACATTTCAACCGCGTAGTTGATCTTGTGGTCCATCTAGAATTCATCTGCTATTGGAGAGAAGCTGGAACCTGTTTGAACGAATGTATTTCACTCCAAAACGATGGTTGGTTTTATACGGTTTTTATTCACTTTCCGATTGTTGATAGCAGAAAGTTAGCATCTTTGCTTGGGTGGTTAATTCTAGTTTCTAATTTTGAGACACGCCAGCTTTCTCCAAAGAGGGGATTCCTGTTAACCCCTCTTCCCTGCCTAGTGTTCAAATTCCAACTCGACTCTGTGTTCAGTCAACCTGAATGCGTGACAAAAACCACGTCCTTCCGGTCAGCTATTTTTAGATCTTCTGGTGCAACTTATCCATTTTACACGTCGATATGTTTTGAAAACTTTTATCAAAACATAACTTCACATATCATCTCTTGCTTACCTCGCCAGATAGATAGATAGATAGATAGATAGATAGATAGATAGGTAGGTAGCTAGCTAGCTAGATAGATAGATCGACAGAGATGTAAATAACAGATAATTTCCCGTGTTCCACAGCTATATAACACATGGAAGCTCTAAGGATTAATAGGTTTTTATTGTTTTTATAAGGTAAACTGCTTCAGAAAAAGTCAAGTCACTATTTTTTGGAGTAGAATATAATCCACAAAATTATTTTGTTTGGTGGTTCCTAACTTTCTAAGTAGAAGGCGAACTCTGTTAGAGTATGCTTATTATCATAAACTATTTCATTCTTTCGGAAATATGAAGCGAAAGTTTATCCTCGTCTGAGAAATAAATGAAATTGTTAATTGGTCTTCAAATGGTGTGAAAAAGTATTTTCAATCTCAGTATTTGGACTCTTATTCTATAGACTCTGTTTTTAATAATATTTTTAAAACACTGGTTCTTCGCTGTTTTTGCAGTTGAAATTCATCGCTGTGTTATCATTATTTTATGTTTCTTTGTTTTTTTTATTGTTGTTAATTAAATGAGTTATTAGATTGTTCATCATTCTAATTCTGGTTCTATTTATATTTTTTGTATTTTTCTTATGTTTTTTTTAGTTGTCGTTCATCGTTCTTTTTTGTTGTTGTTGAAAATATATTTAGTATTTAACCCATTGGAACATACTAGACTGGAAGTATTACTTCCGGCAGCTTTATATATCACACTTTTATTTTGTTATTTAATCCTTTCATTCCATGAATGATGTTTCTGTTAAAAGGGGGAATAAATTAATACTTTCTGGGTCGGAAGTTATCCACCTAACACATTTATTCGCCAAGAAAATAAAATCATTTTCGTAAAGTGCATCTTTCGAATCAAAGTATCACAATTAGTAAGCAGTAAAATAAAAGTTTATAATTTCAACACTGATGCATTTTCTTCTTTTAAGAGATAAAAATACGTAATTCACTCTTGTTAAAATTAACACAGTAATAGAATAAAATGAAATAACTTGCGTCGTGTTTGAAAGTACAAGGGAATCCAATTTAAGAAATTTAATTGAAAGATTCTTTCCACATTCGTGAATAAAGCATATTCTTTAGCATTCGATGTTGTTAAGGAATTTCGCCGTTGTTTCTCTGCCTTGCTTTTTTTTTTTAAATTCTTGAATAAATGGTTTTAAATACTTGTCACCTGAGTTGTGGCGCTATTTAATTATGCATAAAAGTTCCTTAAGTGTTGCGAGCGACATAAGTTCGAGTTCTGTAATAAATCATCATTATCAATACGAAAAACGACAAAGGTTAATATTTCTTGAAAACTCTTGTTGTTGATGACAAAGGTACAAGATCCTTAATTTTTCTCGACGTCAGTGTTCTTTTCGTGTAAACATGCAAAAGAAAACAAAAACTCCTTAATTAGTGGAGACAAAATATTTTAAACAGAAAAGGAAATACAACAAAGGAAGAGTGTGAGTATACGTCAGTCCGACTGCCATGTACGCAAGACTCGAGCATAATCAGTCTGCTAACGCCGACAGACTATTCTCCTGTTATTTATAATATTTAGAAGATTTTGTTAATATCTGTAAGGTAGATGTACCACAACAGAAACAAAGAAACATATATAAAAAATCACTTTTTAGTATAATAAAAAATATATCATCAACATTTATATAAATATATTTCGTCATATTTATTTACAAAATAAAAAAAAAAGTGTTTAAGTAAATAATGCGTGAAATTCTTCCGCGGATTCGACATATATGTGTGTACTTATTGATTTGTAAATCACCATTTGTTTTCGTCTTCTCTCATCAACACAGACTATATCTCATTCCTCGCATTTTGATAGCCTTCTAAATCTCTACTACATATCTACTCAACACAATGCTTCAAGCAAACT
>NC_136496.1:114573143-114596513 GCF_053919585.1 Euprymna scolopes
ATCAAACACCACCTCCCTTAATCTTTAGAAGACATGTTACAAATAGTAGATCTTGTTTCGTATTCTTAATTTAGCTACCCTATTCATGTGGTAAAAATGAATTTCTTTCACGTCTTTGAACCTACGATAAACGTACCGCTAACTGGATTTTTGTGCATTTTAGGTATCCAATACATACATCGAAGTCTTTTGTTTTTTCTTCTTCTAACTTTAATCCTACTTTTTTTTACTAACATTACTGTTATTCAGAATAATGATATTTAAATTAATATTACTTACTTTATAGTTATCTGAAACGTTACCTATTATTCCTATTTCTATCAATAAACGTTGTATATAATATTTTTTACATATAAAAGCTATATTGTTTACCGCCTTATCAATAGGAACTATTACAAACTTATCTTGAAGTATTTTAAATTCTTCCACTATTTCAGAATTTTTAAGAAGAGGATAATTATTTTAGGGTGTTTAAATTTTTTTATAGGTTTAACCTTTTCATTTACGCATTCAAGTATATTATTTTTCCATGCATCAAACGTAGACTGTGCTAATTTATATTTATTTACCATAGACATAATAAAACCTTCTAGTGCTTTAGTTTCTTCTTTAACGCATTTAGTGTAATTTAGGCATTTAGACTCTTTATAATTGGGACCTTTACTAAGGAGTTTTCTTAATTTAGAATTTGTTACTATCTTTATATTTCCTGTAATTACATGTTCTATCTCATTATTACAGAAAGGAGAGGAATCGCATTCACATTCTGGAATATTTATAATATTATCATTTATATTTATATGTTCTACCGTTTTTGTTTTCTTTTATAACCGAAAACCTTATTACGTATGATTGGCCCTAGTTTATATGTAACTATTGTTTTTGTTTTTGTTCTTTTTTTGTTTTTTGTCTTTTGTCTAGTAGCTCATTTGGTAGTAATTGTATGTTTTTTTGTTTATGTAATGTTTTAAATAAATTTATATCATCAAACCCTTTATTTTCATACAAAACTACACAAACATTTCTAGGTTTATTTTTTATACCTTCCACATGTGGCTTATATAATTTAGTGTCAATTATATCAAGAATATAATCATACCATTTGATGTATTAGTCTTTCCTATATATCGTATCCGGTTGTAATAATATTTTCGATGCTATTTCCTTTAAAAATCTTTTTTTGTTTGATTAAGCAGTTTTCTAATATAATTGAAAGACTCAGAAATTTGATTAATAATAATATCTTTAATTTTAGTAAAAAAAAACCCTCGCATGAAATAGCTGATTCTCTATTATTTCTATTAACATAATTTCTATCTATAATACCATAGCGAGGCAAAGCTGGATATAATCGACCTATATTTTCGGAATCTTGTAGGTTATTTTTTTAACTTTTATATTCAAAGCATATGGGTAAATTAATCGCATTTTTAAAAAAATGTTCGTCATCCTTATCCTGACGCATATTTAGGATATCGTTATCAGCATTTCTTAAACTATTATATCCATTACGACTGACTACAGGTTTCTTTAAATTGTTTAATAACATAAATACGTACATGCCTTAGTACTAGTTTATTTAGAGGTATTACAGTTTCCCTACGTATTATAGATGACATTTTTACAGGACAACAAGCAGACTAAATTTGGGACCTACATGACAAATCTTCTTTAGAATGATTAATAACTGGATAAATGTTTTAAGTCACATTTGACTTATATTCTTTAGGTGTTATAAGGATATTACATGTTTTAAATAATGAAGCTCCACAAGAAGCAGTATAACATTTATTTTCGGCCGAACAAGTCCCATTTGCCACTTTGAAATAAGAAGTTCCTACTTCTATATTACTCATGACAACGGCTTGGTCCTGTCGAGATATATCCGACCTTCTTGTATGGTAAGCCCTAAGGGAACTCACTAGTTCTGAGGACAGCCCAGACCAAGCTTTCAATCTAGTTTTAGTGATCATATTTAAAGTTATCTATATATTAATACGATAGCGTGTGTGTTCTTTTGTGTCACGCTTTACATCCGGGTTAAAAAAGAAAAAAAATTGGTGTCGCTGTTGAAGCAAAACTAATAAAAATGATTTGTTTTTATTGGCCTTTTGCTCAAGATCACAGTGTAGTATCTTCCTTCAGACACTACAATTCAATTTCTTCTCTCTCAGTGGAGGAGAAATCCTTTACGACTAAGACAAATTTTTGCTCCTTTTCTCCACTTTTAAAAACGACCCAGGTGTCTAAATCTGTTCCGTGGGGAGGCATTGTAAATAGGTACTATATTTAATGTAATAAAGTTTTAATATTACAAAAGTAACTGGGAAAAGTAATTTCTGATTTAATTATAAAATGCCCTGGAAATGTCCCTTCTAATTATAAGATGCCCTGGAAAATGTCCTTTCTGATTATTTTGTTGTTGTTGTTTACTTGCTTCCCCACAAGGGCAGAGTTGAACATGAGGTCGGTTCAAAATTTTGGGAGAAACCAGCTCCCCAAAAGGGACATTCTGGTCAGTAAATAAAATAAAAATTGTGTCGGTAATGAAGGATTTCTCCTCCATTAACCAAAACCAAACAAGAGGGGGACTTAAGTCATTGGAATGCTGGGACTGATACTACACTCAGAAATTCATACTGAAGCAAGTGTTGCCTAAACTCTAACCGTGTTAATGTTTTTATGTATTAATTGCGAAAAGGTGCTGAAACAGCTTATGATTTAAACATTACTTTATTTCAAGTATATTTTAAACAGTGGGGTGGGGGATAGGGATTCAGTCCCGGAAATGACTTAAACCGTTTACGATTTAAACATTACTTTATTTCATGTATATTTGTAACATAGTGTGGGGGGATATGAAATCAGTCCCGGAAATGGCTAAAACGGTTTACGCATTAAAATTACTTTATTTAATGTATATTTATAACAGTGGGGTGGAGGATAGTAAGTCAGTCCTGGAAAGGGCTGAAACAGTTTACTATTTAGGCATTACATAATTTCATGCATATTTTTATCAGTGGGTTGGGGATATAACGTCAATCCCAGAAATGACTGAAACAGTTTACGATTTAACCATTACTTTATTTCATGTATATTTTTAATAGTGGGGTGGCGGACATGAAGTCAGTGCTGGGTTTGAATGAAATAAGTGCAAATATATACTAGCAGAAATCATCGCCCAGTATTGAATTAGATAGGTGAAAAACATAAAGTAGCAGAATATCCAGTGTCGCCCGGGATCGAATGAGATAGGTACAAAATATATACTAGCAGAATATTCGGCGTCACTCTGGATTGGATAAGATAGGCGGAACATATATACTGTGAGAATTGATTGATGTGTCTGTAATGAAATAATCAGCCCAGGCAATATATCAAAGTTATTATTAAAGTAAGAGGGAGCGACATACTGGGTTAAAGTTATGAAAATTATTGTAAAAATGAGTAACATTTTCAAGAATTATGAAAAATGATATGTGAATTACTTGATTGGTGTGTTTGTAATGAAATAATGAGCCCAGACAATATATCAAATGTCTTATATTAGTAGGAGAAAGCCATAATGTGGGGTTTTAATTATAAAAAATGATTGTCGAAATTAGTAATATATCAAACAATTATGAAAAATGATGAAATGTGAGTTAATTGATTGGTGTGTTTGCAATGAAATAATCAGCCTAGGCAATATATCAAAGTTCTTATTTTAGTAAGGGAAGGGCTGTACGGTGTGTTAAACTTATGAAAAAGTATTGTCTAAATTAGTAACATATCCAAGAATTATGAAAAAGGATTAAATAGTGGCTGTTACAGTTCTATTCAGAGCATGCCGGGTAGAAACATATTATGGATATTGTCAAAGACACAACAAGTAAGCATTTATACTTAATACCATTGAATAAATACATGCATATATAGACATATATGTGTGTACTTATTGATTTGTAAATCACCATTTGTTTTCGTCTTCTCTCATCAACACAGACTATATCTCATTCCTCGCATTTTGATAGCCTTCTAAATCTCTACTACATACCTACTCCACACAATGCTTCAAGCAAACTACATATCAATTCTATATTTATATATATATATATATATATATATATATATATATGTATAACAAAAATTAGAAAAACTGAAGAGAGTGGTCAGTATTATTGCAGAGCAAGGGATTTTTCTAATATCTTTTTTCCTAATCATAATAATTATTTCTTTAAAGTCTGATGAAGTTATCGGATTGTTGGTACGATTCGGTAATCGAAACATGTGTAACTAAGCAGATAAAACGGTAATTATAATGTATATATATATATATATATATATATATATATATATATATATATATATATACATATACTATTTTATGACTCTAAACAAGGCACAGTGACACTTTTACCTAAGAAGTTACTATTTGTGATTAAATGTAAACACATAATATGTGGTGTAGCAGCAAAATATATGTTTTATTGCACTTGAACTTTTACATGTCAGTACCATCAGGGAGTAGGGATCTGGGAGAAAATTTCAAAATCTAACAGTTTTTTTTGAGATTGGAGAAATGATCGAAAGAAAACAATTAGTCGAAATATAAAAAACAAGAAGAATAGATCGGGGAGGGGGGAATTTAAGAAGTGATGAAGAAGAAGAAAGAAGAAAAGAAGAAGAAGAAAAAGAAGAAGAAGAAAGAAAAGAAGAAGAAGAAGAAGAAGAAGAAGAAGACGAAGAAAGAGTCAAATGGAAAAGTCAAAAGGCTTGTAGATAAGAAAAAGAAGATAAGGAAACATGAGAAAGTGAAAGATTACAGGGGAAGAGATGTAGAAGAGAGAGTCGGACAAAGAGAGGAAGAGCTGGAAACAGGGAGTAAGAAAGATGGGAAAAAGTCAGAACAATAGTCCGAAAAATCCCAATAACACGAACATTTAAACTTATTTAACCAGCCTGAGAGGTTACACTTTCAGTGTCCCCTGTAGGGAAAAACGGCACTCAGTAGTAGTATAGTATTAGAGGGAAAAAACAAAACAAAAAAATGTAGTCATATTCAAGTTGAATATGTTTAGTGCGGGATCACACACCGGGGTATTTGACTTCTACAAACATGCGAACATACAAACAAATGCAACAAAAAGAGATACAGTGTAGATGGATACGTAGAGAAAACTGGATATTTGTGAGAGCAAAGTCTTCCGTAAATCATGTTTTTTTTCCTGCCGCTTGATCGCAACTATCACCCTAGATCACACGTGCAGTCCCCACAGCACGCGCCAAAACTATAAAACATTATACAACCATAAATATGAAATCTTTAAATGAAATATATAAAAATACGATGCGTTTAAAAAGTTGACCTTGATAAACTTCACGATTACACTCTTTGATTTCTTTCTTTCTTTCTTTCTCTCTTCATTTACTTCTCTCTCTCTATCTCTCTCTATATATATATATATCTATATATCTATATATATCTTATAAACATAAAGTGTTTTTCACTGTCATCCTTCTTATAGTATTACCATTACTGTTATTTAAATCTATAATGCAAGATAATATACACGTATATATATATATATATATATATATATATATATATATATGGAGAGAGAGAGAGAGAGAGAGAGAGAGAGAGAATAAAAATCTTTATATTGAAAATTTATTAAGATTCTCAAAAAAACTTTATAAACATCTTGGAAGGTTTTTAAAACTATATAAAAAAAAGATTATTTAATTTTTATATTTTGTATCATGCATTGATAAACGTATTAGTCAGTAAGTTATTTAATCATCTGCAACTGCTGCATCAACTTGCTTTCTCGAATTCACAATAGTTTTAATGTTATTTCAGGGATCATCAGTTGTTTACCATGAAACACTCTTTCGGGGATTTAAAAACAAAACAGTATCTTTAATTATGGCTCCTCATATGTATATAAAGTGCAAAATAAATATCCAAGTGCGGATTTTTTATGTCTAATTTGCACGATTACTTTTTAAACAGGGTTTAATATTTAATGTTTGTGTTAATAAATTTTAATGTGACTGTTGTATTTATCCTCTATGTATGTATGTATGTATGTATGTATGTATGTATGTATGTATGTATATATATATATATATATATATATATATATATATATATATATATATATAGGATTAATATTTTAACTTATTATTATATGATATAATAATAATATAATGATGATCTACAAAATAGAAATTTTCAGTAAAAATTAAGAAAAAAATGTATGGAAAAATATTGAAAAATGGATTTCATCCTTCTTTCACTCTTGGCCCATGAGATAGATAGATAGATAGATAGATAGACAGATAGATAGATAGATAGATAGATAGATAGATAGATATAGGGAGCCAGCAATTTTTCGAGAACTTTTTAAAAGGAAGGCTTATTAAGATAATACAAAACTCAACAATTGTGGTGGAGCTTTATAGAAGAGAAAAAATGAAAACAAATAACAATAGAAATACACTAATTCATATAAATTTAATCTTTGATTCATTAGGGACGTCACATTTCTTAAATATTACCCTGAACGCTTTCTCCTCTTCTGATGAGAAGCATTAGGCTTCGAAATATCTAGGTATAAATAGCATACTTGTCCCGCACATCTAATTGATATAATCTCCATATTGAATCAACGATTAAATTTATATGCATTAGTCCATCTCTTCATATTGTCGTTTTCACATTTTTCCTCTAACATATGTGTGCGTGTATGCAATATATTCGCCATTTTATCATGAGCTTATTAAATTTATTATATTTTATGTTAATAAATTCCCGAAACCTTTCTTAGAAAAGCTGATTCATTATCAAAAGAGATAATTTTATTCAATTTGATATATTTAAGATAGCCATAAGTAGCATAAGCTGAAAGTTTCCATTTTAACTCGTTAATTAGAATCAAGTAATTCTCCGTAAACAGTAATCAAACAATCTTATAATAATAATAAAATTATAATAATAATCTCCCTGGTGGGAGATGTCCTTTTCTCTTCGCTGCAACCTCTATCTCACAGAAGAGATGTTGCGAGTTTGTCTCTGCTTTATCGTTATTTTCATGGAAAGTGTTCGACTCAGCTTCAATCTATGGTCCCCCCTCGTCAAACTTTCACAAGAAACACTAGACTAGCTGAAAACATTATCAATAATTTTCCCCACCCTTTATCTGTGCCTAAACCTAAACATAGATTCCATGATCAAAGCTTCTTTCTTAGAACTGCACGCCTGTGGAATTGTCTTCCATTTTCCTGCTTTCCAGCTGTCTATAATATGGTTGTCTTCAAGTCCAACGTGAACAAGTTTCTGATGAGCCGTTCCACTTAAGTTAACAAATTTACCAAACTTCCATTACTATCGATTACTATATTGTCCAATTTCTACTGTACACTCTTTAACCCTTATCCTTGAGTGGCCGATCGGCCTTGATAAGTACTGACGCCTATGAAAAAAAATAAACAATCTAAATAAAATAATATTGTGACTGTTACTCTGTCTTCTTTATTAAGTATTTATCATCTGTCGCAATCACGTTTCTTTGTTTTTCTGTTGACTTGCAATATAGACCTCCACCCACCACTTCTCACTAAGTTTTATCATCTTTTTTAATCTGACTAAATTGCATATGCTGGCACCTATTTTTGGTGCTTGGGTGGACGATGTTTAAAGCTAAGATGGGTTATCCTTTGAAACTCTTATATATTCTGGACAAATGGCAATAAACTCTGGTTGCGGACAGGTTTGTAAATCCTAAATCTCTGGTCAACTTCTTTTTCTACATGGGGATATGTTTGTAACAGGCTGCTCGTCGAAGACGCAAAGCCTTTGCGACCCCGTGTCACAGAATACATCGTAAAACTTTATTTCAAACCAGTTCCCTTTCTGAACTTGGCAATCGGTGTTGTCGATGGCCATCTGGCCTCGCTTATATTTTCGAAAATCCCAACAAAACCTATGAACTAGCCTGACACTTAGAGCATCCCCGATTTATTGAGGAAAGTATATATTTATTTTATTATTTTTGACAAGCTCGAAGAGCATCCTAGGTAGTGATTTAAATCTAGATTTTAGGTATGCCTTCTTACCCTGTATTTTAGCATTTGCAATATAATTGCACCTAATTCACAGCTTCGTCTGTTACATTTGGAGTAATTCTTTTCATTCTGTATCCTATAAGGTTTAATAATAATAATAATAATGATAATAATAATAATGATAATAATAATAATAATGATAATAATAATAATAATAATAATAATAATAATAATATCAAAAAGGCTGGAAAGTCAGAGGAATGAAAGCACTTACAAGACCTCTACGGGATTAGTGCGAAGGAGACTGAGACGTTGAGAAAGCTTCTTCCATCCATATTTCAGTGATGATATATATCTATATAGACGAATATGTCTATACCAATAATTGTCTATATATCTGGGTATGTATATATATATATATATATATATATATATATATATATATATATATATATATATATATGCTCTACAACTTTGGACTCTGCTATTGGCAAACATTTGGTTGATAATCCATGTTGTGCCAATCATTATAAAATAGAGTGGTTTGAGGTACTGCATAGAGCGGACTCCAAAAATCATTTAAGAATTTTGGAATCTGTCTCTATTGCCTTTCGTAAACCATCTTTATGCCGGCAGAAGGATACGGTGAAGGCGTTGAATCTCTTCGGGGAAATTTGATAACCCTTTTTTTTTTTTTTTTTTTTTTCCTTCCTTCGCGGTGCCATTTTAAACGCTTTTTTCTCTTCACCAATTAAATTTACTTTTAATCGTCTTTCTGGCACTTTTAGTACTCGTTTACTCGTTCCCCCCTTTGGCTCTTTATTTCGGCATTATGTTATTTAATTTTATACTATCGATTCTCTCCTGACGAGATGATAGTCGAAAGAGCTTTTGAGAGATATCCGCCCCTTTTATTTAAATGTATCTATACATTTTGTACCTCTAAACATTTATTCATATATATATATATATATATATATATATATATATATATATATATATATATATATATATATGTGTGTGTACATATATATATTAGTTACATTCTAATTTTGAATATTTTACTCATTGTACTATTAAATCAATTCTACATGTCTAAATTTCAGTATATTTTACAGAAAAGATTTGAATAGCTTTACTTTGACATTCAAGACAGCTACAAAAACAAAACATACTTTCTATAGACTTTTTAGACTTCATACCATCATGTCTAATTATTTTTCAAGTTAAAACCTCTGATTTCCTGATGAGTATACGTCATAAAATAGTCAGTATTGACACAATAATAATGATTATTTCTCCGTGACAAAACTGTTCTGTTAAATATACGAGAAATTTGAATACGTGAAAGAGACTGAATGGGAAAATGAATTCAATCTTGTCAATTGAATCGTACCTAGACTACCATATATATATATATATATATATATATATATATATATATATATATATATATATATATATATATATAAAATAAAGATTACAACTAAATTTACCAAAATGATCCAAGATGGTAAAATTAAAGTATATTATAAATATTGAAGAATTAATATTTATAAAATTATCTCAGCCAGATGTAAAAGCTCGATAAAACCAAATAGGAAATAGAGCTTATAATATGAGCAAACAGTTAATAGAATATGTTAAAAAACACTTTGAAATGAGTTAAAAACATATTTAATCTGAAAAGGAAACACTAGATAAATGGATAGTCTTTAATCCACGGAGTTTCGAAGAAATACTTTCCTTCTCATCAGAGGGTAGGAATTAGCAAAATGAGAGATCGGATTTTGCATGCAGAAGTATTTGCTGAAACAACAAGTAAGTCAAAGATCTTGAAAACAAAAAAAGTGAAGCAGAGGGAATATGGTGAAGAAAAAGGCGATTACACATGAATGGATAGTCTGGTGGAAGATAAAAAAATCCAGTGACGGTAAAATCCAAATGTAAAACTTCAAGAAAATTAAAAAAATTTCGATTTGTACAAGTAAAATCCAAGGAAACTCCGTAATTGGAAGAAGATAGTCCATAATAATCCAAAGGCAGAAATCCATATATATACATATATATATATATATATATATATATATATATATATATATATATATGTATATATATATATATATATAAATTTGACACATTTGTAGGTTTAAGAAAAAGCAAATAAAGTACAGAAGCCAAAAAGTATTTTTATTTTCAAAAAGTCATATGATGTCATTGTATCTCGTTAGATTTAAAAATTTAAATCCGTCACATTTGATTGGTTATTATTCACAGACCGTCGAAGGCGTTCACGAAAATTGTCTGTAACTCAGCGGATCCTTTCACGTGAAATAACAGTGATTTATTGACGAATTGCATCTTTAAGTTGTCCAATGGTCCTCGAGGGCGATTAATGTATACTTTTGACTTGACGTATCCCCAAAGAAAAAATCGCACGGATTTAAAGTAGGTGAACGGGCGCACAAACTGATGTTACCATGAAATGATATCGAATGACCAAGGAACATTTCTCTCAAAACCCCTATCGCTCGTAGAGGAGTGTGAGCTGTATCCCCTATATTGTTGAAATCAAATATTGTTCATATCGTGAAGCATATTCAATTTTGGTTTGAGTAAAGTCTCAAGAATCTCATAATACTGATTACAGTTCAAAGTCACTGTAACGTTGTATTCGAAAAAGTAAGACACCCATATACAGAGTTCTGCCACAACATACCACGCAGTCAACCAGGGACAATGCAAAGAGCCTCCATGCAACTCACGAGGCTTTTTCTCGGCCAGGTATCTGAAGTTTTGTTTATTCAATGCGTTACGCACAATTGCTGCATGGGGAAGATGTTGTTGAATTTCCAAACATAATGCTCTGTGAGTTCCAGTGTTTCTTTCGCTGAGTTTTTTGACAACATCGCTTTGCATGGATGCATTTGAAAAGCATTGTGGAGAATTCTTCGAAAAACTTCTTTCAGAAAGCCTAAGAGTGCAGGCGCGTTTAAATGTCGATCGGCCTGAATAATATTGAACTAAAACTTTTACCGCTGTCACATTTTCTGGAGTTCTGGCGGTGGGAGGTAGGCCGGTAGATTTTCGTTTCAATGCAAATCCAATAGGACTGAAGTTGATAAGCCATAACAAGATCGTATTTCGAGCTAGTACAGGATCATGTCTACCACGATTGACGGGTAAACAGTTACTATTACAGATTCGTTGGTTTTGATGAATGTTTCGACAATAAAAGAGCAATGCTTACCAGTTCAATTCATGTGAGCAACAGAAAAAGAATCGAAAAACAATGCCATTATAAAGAAACAAAATGACATTATATTAAAATAATGGCATTTTATGTACTTTTCGAAAATATTTTGTTTGTTGTTCTTTACTTTATTCACCTTTTAGTAAACCTACAAAGAAGTCAGATTATTTTGCTTGATCCGGAATATATATATAATAAATTCCACTGGCAAACAACGTCGCAGCACACAAGAGTCATGACAGTCAACAAACCGGAAGTCCAAGACTCGAGTTTCGCCCTCATTTGGACTTATCAGTTAGACACATCAAAACTCAGGATTCGAAACCCGAGCCCCTATATATATATATATATATATATATATATATATATATATATATATATGTATGTATATATATATATATATATATATATGTATATATATATATATATATATATATATATATGGTTGTTATTCAGACGTAAGGTAACCAGTGAATTATAATGAGGTTAATACAAGAGTATTCAATACCGAGAAAGAGCAAGGTATATTTATTTGTTTTTACATAAGCAGTAATACATTGCTACATCGCCATGAGCATGTTTCAGTCAGCTAGTTTTTAGAAACTAGAGACCATTTCAGACAGTCTTGCTTATATGAAAACAAATTTTGCATATTTCAGGTCAACTTACGATTTGTTTCCATTCAAGTTCATGCATTGTTTCTATTTAGGAATAGATTAAACCGTAAGTTGACCTGAAATATTCATTGCAAAATTTGCTTTCATATTGAAACAGAAGTCTCGTTTCTAAAAACTAGCCGGGCGAAAAATGTTCTTGACTGTGTAGCAATATATTATTGCTTATATATATATATATATATATATATATATATATATATATATATATATATATATATATATATATATATATATATATATTATCAGTGATGGGACGATTCCAACTTTTTTCCCCGATTCCGTTCTAACTTACCGATTCCAATACAATTCCCGATTCCGATCACGATACTTTTAAAATTTATAAATATTTAATTAGAGACTTGTTTTTTTATTTGTGAATTTTCAAATTATTTCATAAGTCTCGCTAATTTCCGCGTATGTTTTTTTTCTGAAACGTTTTCGTTGTAATTGATTAGAAATTGTAAGACAACAAAATATTTATTTTTATTTAAAACAAAGCAAGATTGTATCATTTCGTCGTTAGTGTGCAACATACTACATGCTAGTTGAAAGTTTTTATAAACAGTTAAAAATAGTCGACGATTGGAAGGCAAAATTAGAAAACTATGTAGAAACAAAATATTTAACAACGCCCCTCTCATTTTTACGAACGAATTTCTTAATAATATGTTACTATTTAGAAAGCCATTTTTAACATGGAGAGGGCACGGGCTTAAACTATTCAGTGCCTTCTCTCTATGAATGAAGTGAAAATTTTATTTTAATTATAAAATATTGGTGGGTTATAAAATTGAGTTGCTTTGCTGTAAAAAACAAAACAAAAACGAGATTCAAATAATAATAATAATAATAATAATAATAATAATAATAATAATAATAATAATAGCAGCAATAAATCTGTAGATTAAGACTCTCAGCTAAATCTCTATTCCGAACTGAAATATTACTTCTATAGGTGATTAAATGTGAAACCCTTAAAGAAAATTTAAGAAAGCAATCATTTTAATAGTTAGAGTGGAAGCTCAGTTTCGAATGTACATTTAACGTAAAATAATCATCATTTCTGGGCCATTCTAATTCTTTATGGATGTTAACTAAATTGTTTCCAACTAACTTAAGTTTGATTGGCAATGCGGTAAAACCATGCGTAATCGCTTTAAAAAATAGACATCCCCCCCCAAATAGACGTACATAATTTATCTTTTGAACTCGAAAATCTGCACAGAATTCCGGTTGGAGGTTACATCGATCGAAATGTTAACAAAATGTAGTACATGTTCTGATGTATTCTTCACCTATTCTCTCCTTATTCAATGAAGGAAAAATCCTTTTAGACTGAGGTAATTTAAATTTTTCTTTCGACCCAAAGTGCCCCATTTTTAGAGATGGATATTCCTCATACTAAAAAAAACAACCTTGTGTCTTACTTTACCGTCTAGGGGAGACAAGTAAATAGGAAAACTCAGCGTGAGAACAGTAGTAGTACGAAGCGTGTTCTTAATAAAATAAAAATCGATTTTATTTTATTAAGAACCCTTAACATTTTATGATATGTTTTAAAATATAATTTGGGAGGAGGGATAGCTGATTTTTTTAAAAGACTCTTGGACAACCAGCTATTTTCAATCAATATTTAATCAATACTTTTTCTAAATTTATATACGCTACTAACCCTCTATTCTAAATTCTAAAATAATTTGTTTTTAGTTGGTTCACAAATATCCCCCATAAAAGTAGATTATCATTGGAGGAGGGTATTTTCAAATGTAGATATAAATGTTTTCCCTTTATGTATGTTATCCAATACTTGATAAATTTATTGTGAGATATTAATGTACATTTTTAACTTTCTCGAAAGATACAATAAAAATTAACAATGTCAGAGGACGCAGCGGTCAGACACAGAGGCTCCAAGAAAATAAAAATTGCCCAATCGTTTGAAATTTTTTACCTGTGATCTCTCTTAGAAGCGTCATCTAGATATTTGGCAAGTAGATGGGAAAAATATTTGAACTTTTGATCAGGCTTAAGACGGCATCTGTCGCCATAAAACCCCCTAAATCTAAGCATAAGTAAATGATAACGGAAGAACCAAAGAAAATTTTATGCTAAAAGTTTTTCACATGGAAGCATAAAAATTCAAAAATTCAATTCAAAACCAAGCTTTTTCATAATGTATGGTCCATTCCTCGTCATATTTGTCAATGCTAAGTAAGGAAACAGACAAAAACCTACCGGACAAAACCAAACTGGACAAAAGCATAATCCATAAAATAAATAAATTAAAGATTTAAAAAAATGCACTTTATATTCTATTTTCATTTAATTAGCAATAATGCTTGAAATTATTTTTCCTGACAAAATTTGTCAATTTTAAATATATTTTCGATACCTTATAAATAAATTACATTCTTGTGGAGTTTACCAAGTGAATTTTCGCAAAGTTTCAAATTTTGATTTGTTTATTTTACACTAATAAAAAAGTTACATCCTATTTAGATGTTCCTATTTACCATGCCTCCCTATGGGACAGAGTTGACACCAGGGTCGTTTTTTTACGTGGAGAAAAGGAACAAAATAAAAATGTTCTCAGTTGTGAATGATTTTTCCTCCGCTGAAAGAAAACAAGTAATTCAAGTGCAGCATCTGAAGAACAGATTATGATCTATGAAGTTTAGTTCTACTAATAGTTTAAAAACAATAAGGACTTATCATCAGCAATGGACAATTAAGTTTTAAAAAATATTAAAAGAATCGATTTTGGAATCGGAAATTAGGCACAAATTTTTCCGATACCGATTTCGATACCCCCAAACTTCCGATTCTTTCGATTAACGATTCCGATGAATCATCCTAACACTAATATATATATATATATATATATATATATATATATATATATATATATATATATATATATATATATATATAGTGCAAAGTTTTGTTGAAAGTTCAAAGACTCACGTTTTCTTTTTTATAACCTTCGTTTATTTCCTGGATTTTTCCATTACAGCTGTTTCATTAATGAGTTGGCAATTTTACGATTTATGTTTCCGTAAAAATATCCTGTCCCCACCAACTTATTCAGATGTTTATTCATTAGGTTTTTACAACAAATGGTATATTTTTTACATGCTGGACATTGTATTCGGCTAAAAATATTTCCACAGCCATGCTTCCTCCCTTCCTCCATCTTTTGGTGTTATGTATATATATATATATATATATAGAGAGAGAGAGAGAGAGAGAGAGAAAGAGAGAGAGAGAGAGGGAGAGAGAGAGAAAACCTTCCATCTATTCCTACATTTTAATTTTAATTGAAAAGGGTCATGAAAAACTTTACGTACTATAAATTTGTTCTGCATATGATATTTCTATATATGATAGCGCATTTACCACCCATCTCTATGAGATATAAATATTATTCCGCTGACAGAACAATAGGAAACACAAGTCAGGTACTGATGTTGCTGCAAACATCACACTATGTAACATGTCCAAAATCCGCAGCAAATTCCATGGAATCTAGTAGTAATATTTGGGTGTCATGATGGGCAGTTGTTCCTTTAATGACCAACATGGGGGACCCGATTGTAATCCTCTGAATGTTGGCTCGTCTAATGTTAGGAACAAGAATATCACAGACCCGACAAAAGTACGTAATCTCTCTAATTTACAGTACATCAATGCATACCAAACACAGGAAAGAAAAACTATCCAAAATATAAGGTTGAAATCAAATTCCAGGAAACCATACCGAACTTATTGTTCCTGTATGAATCTGGAATTGGTCCGACTGTTTCCGTAGATGAGTGTGTCATTAAAAGATACTCAAACTTGAAGCTTTATATCCTCATAGACTTGAAACATGTACCTACGTTAGAGATGGTTTCCCATGTCGTAAGGAATCTCCAGAGAAGATTCGTAATTGTTCTATGTATGTTTCAAAGTAGCACTGGCTCACAGCTCCGCATACATATTTGCCCTTAATCGTCCCCATAACAGCGGAGTTACTATCATTGAGAGTATCTCGGAGAAAATTGACCACATTTAGTCTGCTTATCCCTCGGCTAACTTTCACATTTGTGGAAACTTCAATATTTATGTTGAATGGGTGGCCCACTTAAACAAGACGGATTATGAGGGGAGATACTGTCTTGATTTCTCGATTGCTTATGAACTAACACAAATTGATCATGAACCAACACTATGTCTGACTGTTTGCATTGGGATCTTCCAGCCACACAGTTATCCCAATTAAGATAGAAACAATATGTAATAGTCCTCAGATGTACATCTCTATCGTACTGACTATCGAGGCTCTATAGCTAATTTGGATAATTTCCGAACATTTATATCAGATATACTACTGCGCTCCCTGTTTAAAAAACGTGTCCTCTATAATATCTGATTTAACGGAATGGTTAATTGCCGGTATAGAAAACTTTATATGCTACACTAAATTTCAACAAAAGCCTAATAACCAGCCGATGTCCAATCCAGAATGTGGCCCCACAATTTGAATTGCTTTCAACGAAATAGATGCTGTGAAACTGAACCCATCTTTACTACTGCTAGCAATCAGTGTCAAAATTTCATAAAGAATTCAAGAGATTCGTATGCCCAGTACGTCAGTTTTAAAGTGGAGGATGGGTTCTCACTAGTTTTTTCGAATAAAAAACAGTCCTGAACATAGATGTATTCTCTATCCCAACCATCTTCCTGTACTTTCATCATCGTTGATAAAAACATTGCAGCAAATTCTATATTTTCGATCAAGGTCGCCTACACTCCGTATTTCCTCCTGCGACTGAAAATACCCTATGCGACATACAAATAATTATGATTGATGTTGCCAAGCTTATAAAATACCAATATTCCAGGAAAGCAATTGACTCCGACTGTATTCCAATCCTAATGCTCAAAAAGCTTCAACCAGAATTAACTCTCATACTTAGAAATTTGATTAAACGTTGCCTTAAGGAGAAATGCTTTCAACACCCTGGAAAACTTCGTGTCTGCCTCGTATTTAAAAAATATGGAGATTGGTCATCATTTTCTCAGTACAGTTTTATGTAATATGTATATAAGTAAGTTGCTGGAATCTGTGATAAGTTGAGTAGTGGTAAACCATCTCAACAGACATGGCCTACTCCAGTGACATGCAATATGGTTTCCATTCTGTTAGATCTACAGCTTAAATGCTCTCTCTCTCTCTCTGTCTCTGTCTGTCTGTCTCTCTCTGTCTCTCTCTGTCTCTCTCTGTCTGTCTCTCTCTCTCTCTCTCTGTCGTAAAGACTCGGATAGATATATGCACGTGCTTGGAGTCTATATTCGAAGCACCCTTTCCTTAACTAGAGAGCAACATCTGGAATCGGGTTACTGGGCTTTTATATGTTTCCGACCAGCCTTTCATTATTTTATTAGTTGCTTATATTTTCTCTACGGTACCCCCTCAAGTCAAAACTCTACTCCAATCGATCATGTTTATCTCCTTAGATAGTAACGCCCAACTACATGTGTTTGATGACTTTAATGTCCACCATAAAAACGCAGACCATCTAGTAATATTCATAAATATTTCCTTCATATCCCAACCCCAAAGTGGGGAGCCACTCCTCAAAATGATAAGGTTCTACAAAAAGACTGATCGGGAAGCCATCAGAGAACTTATCAGATGCCCCATGGACTAATGTATTCTCTTTCCCTGCTGAACATTGTGCAAATGAGACAACTGAATGTTGTGAAACGGGTATTGAAGCATGTCCCGCACGGAAGTATTATAGCACGCCTCATTCACTTCCATGGTTAACTACAGATTGTGCATCTACCATTGCACAAAGGCAACGTGCGCACCGCCGGTTCGTACGCTATAAGTCAACTACAAATAGGCAAACATTTATAGATGCTAGAAATCATTGTATGAGAGTAATGACCACAGATAAAAGAATACATGCTGAAATAATCAGGGAACGTATAGAATTGCAGAAGATAGGAACGATTTCTGGGAAATTTATAGTAGTGTAGTGAATAAAGTACAATCATTAATTCCCCCACTATCCAACAACGAGAAGGTTGCATGCATGGCAACCGAAAAGGCGAAACTGTTTGCTCGGCGATTCGACTCCAACTCCACCCTAGAGCTAACAAACAATCCTCTCCCAAATTTTCCTATACGGAGGGAAACCACAATTGATGATCTGAAAATCACCCCTTCACATGTCCACGATGTCACAAAAAACTTGGACACCTCCAAGGCGTGTGGGCCTGATCTCATCTCTGCTATACTTAGTACCGAACCTTTCAATTATCGTCCTGTAAGTCTCATCCCCCGCTTCGCTAAAATCTTCGAGACGCTAATCAATCAAGTACTAGTCCACTATCTTACAAAAGCCAATCTTCTTCCTGACAAACAGTTCGGATTTAGAAAATGAGATTCTACTGCAGTCAACTCTGAAGGCATTTACCATGAACTGGATAAAGCTGTAGCTCTTGATGTATCCAAGGCCTTTGGCAAAGTCTGGTATAAGGGCTGCTAATGAAAATCTAATCATAAGATATCCCTGGACGAATATTAAATATAATTAGATCCTTCGTTACAATAGGACAGTACAGGATGTCATTGATGGGTGTTCATCCAAGCAGCATAACATTAATGTGGGAATGCCTCAGGGGTCGATCATTGGACGACTATTATTCTTGATATTCATCAATGACCTTCCCGATAATATTGATTCTGATATGAGTGACATTTAACGCTAGTAAGACTAAACTGCTCACCTTTAACAATTATGAGAAACGTCTCCGATACCAATGCCAAATAACACCGTATCTGAGAATTCGTTCTTCAAACTCCTCGGCTTAATATTCACAGGAAATATGAACTGGAATAATATATTGATGACGTTGCGAAGGCTGCTGCAAGGAAGGTGGGATCCCTCTATCATGCTAGAAAACTGCTCACGCCTGAGAGTAAGCTGTACAGTCGCCTATGTATAGAATATTGTTGCCACAAGTGGACTGGTACATCTACCACTAGTCTCTCACTCTTGGGTAGGGTCCAACAAAAGGGTGTGCAATTAAATAGGTCCCACTTTGTCAACTAGGCTCTAACCCCTGTCTCATCGCCGCAATGGTGCTTCCCTATCCCTGTTTTACAAGTATTTTAATAGAATGTGTCTGATGAACTCCTTGCACGTTCTCCCTCGGCGTATATATCACCGACAAACCCACTTAGCAAGAAAATCACACCCCTTCACTGTTGAGGTCTTTAAATGTCAGAAAATCTTATATTCAAATACCGTCTTCCTTAGAGCGACTAGACGTTGGAATTGTCTTCCTGCTACCTGTTTTCCAAACTGTTCTGATATGCAAAAGTTCAAATGCAACGAAAACCAACATCCTAATCTTTCTTAGGCATATTTTCAATTATTAGCATCTTACTTTCAAGTAGCAATATGCCTTGTTTAGATTGAATGGGAATAAAAATAAAAATAAAAAACCGATGATCTATGTTAATGTGTAAATAATAATAACAATAATAAGATTTATTATTATTATTATTATTATTATTATTATTATTATTATTATTATTATTATTTATTTTCAATTTTCACCCCATACAAGGCATAGTGCAACTTTGAAGTAGGAGGCTACTATCGGGGACATAATTTGCGGGGACATTATGAAGGGAGATGAGTAGAAAGATGTTTGTTCACATTACACTTGAACTTCTGCACATCAGTGCAGTTGGGAAAACAGAATCCCGGAAGGGAGTTCCAAAGACTTGCAGTTCTAGGGAAGAACTATAATAATATATAATATATCAATTATTATTATTATTATTATTATTATTATTATTATTATTATTACGATTGTTATTAGTATTATTATTATTGTTGTTATTATTATTAGTAGTATTATCATTATTATTATTATTATTATTATTATTATTATTGTAAAAACCAAATATACAAATTCCATAAATAAAAATACACACGCAAACACAAAGTATTAATTAAAGGGTAAGAAAGAAATAAAAACATGGATGAGAACGGAACGAGCGAGACTTGGAAATGTTTGGAAGATACTGAGATTTTGAAGAGGCTTATTGCCATTCAAATTCCAGTGAAGACGAATAGCTATTGAAAAATATGAAACAATGCTAAACGCATATACGATGATGCAAAATGTATTTACAATTGCTACTGAAAGAGGAATCGTTCTGTTACTTATATTCTAGGGAACGCAACATGTTCTGATCAATGAGCAACCACTCGTAATAACATGTGTGAACACTTGTAGGGAGAAAATGATGCTAATAATTCGAAGAAAAAAAGTAAAAAAAAAAAAAAAAAAACAAGTAATACGTGCATATCTGTAAAGGTATATGACGCCTCCTATCCAAAACAAACGTAGAGCCTGTGTCGATCTGGATTGGAACAAACTTTTTTTTAAAAACGCCCTTTTTACTGGCCGAGGACAGAAAAGATGAGGTTTTGTATTGGAACAGATACTAAACCCTAGCAAAAAAAAAAAAAACAACAAAAAAAAAACAACAACAACAAAACAAAAAAAAAACACCAAGAATCAGAATCGTATTATAACTTGAACTGGAGAAAACATCAACTGTCCCTATTTACAATGCCTCCCCACGGGACAGAGTTAGACACCAGGGTCGTTTTTTAACGTGGAGAAAAGGAACAAAAATAAAAATTGTCTTAGTCGTGAAGGATTTCTCCTCCACTGAGAGAAAACAAGAAATTGGAGTGCAGCATCTGAAGAACAGATACTACACTGTGATCTTGTCCCGAAACATCAACTGTCTTTCTCGCTGATAATTACAATTACCCGTTTGAGAATTCCTGGATTCCTGGTAAAAAATAAATATAGCGATGATGATGATGATGATGACGATGATGATGATTTCGACGACGTTCACAGACTAGACGAAATATTAATCCTCTTCCACTTCGCAAAGACAAAAGTTAGAGGCGACGAAAATATTAATAAATATTATAACAAAAAAAGAGAACTCCTCCAATTATTTCATTCAATTAGATATAGAGTAAACCTTGTCATTTGAAAGCCGATGCAAATCTGCGTTTGATCTACGAGGCATCATCTTGATGATGATGAGGTGGGGAGAGAAGAGGAAGGTAGGCCAAGAACGGAAGCGTGTCATAAAGATGGGTAAATCTATGGCAATCTTGGCTGAAACAAAACTCGGACGTCGAGTTATTATCGCTGACAGATCGAGGCTTACGATTGTATAGCCGTTGTCAACAAACTTCTTCGTTCGGTACTTAAGGGGGTGGGTAGGTTTCTAATGAAGCAACACACACTGGAGAAGAAAAGCTAATAAAGAATGTGAGAAACAAAAAGGATTGAATCTTTTAAAGATAGGTCCATTTTATCAGCGAGATTTTCAATGAAAATGTTATTTCAATCCTGAGCGTGACAGACCAACGCAAATTTAATGGGTACATTCAGCTTAGCAATGAAAGCATGAAAATTCTATTTATAACTAGTCGAATCACTCAGGAAAACGACCTTCAATCGGTAGTGGAATAAGAGCAGAAGTAACATTTAATTCTACACTAGCGAGGGGTACCCGGTGTTTGGAGGTGTGTGTGAAAACTCGGGGGGGGGGGTAAAATAAAAAAAAGGTAAGTATGATGATCGAACCCGAACCGTTGAGACAAAGTTGTAAATTAAAGTGTGAAAAAAAAAAAGAGTGCGACGGTTTTAACCATTTGGCCACCGCGAGCTGCTAACGGAAACACGTTTGAATTTATTTAATTAATTGGATTTGGCAGGTGCACATTTTAATGACCTTATGAGGTCAAGTTTGACTGCGGGATGGTATTTCATTTACTGCGGAAACGCTTTTTTATGTTATAGGAAAAAGACTAGCCCACATGCGGCGAGCGACAAGTGTTGAATATTTATCTTCCCGAAGTCGAGCAAATTAAATAGACAGGCGAGCTTCGTTGTTAACTCTGAGATATTACGATTTATATGTGATATAAAAAGTTTAAAAAGTTGTGAACCGACTGACCGCTTCTCTGAAAAAATCCTTTTGTAGACCATATAGAAAAAGCGAACACACATACAAACATACATACGTTTTCGCTTTTATATTTATAGATAATGAGTTTCTACAAAATACATTCTCACACACCGATAGCCATGACAAATTACACTCTACCCGAGAGCCCATACTTCAAACTGCTTAGCCTAATATTCACAAACAATAAAATTTTTATCAAACTCACTGAAGATATTTCCAAGAGTCCTGCAAAGAAATTGGGCCCTTCTATCGTTTAGTAAATTGGGCCCTTCTATCGTTTGTAAATTGGGCCCTTCTATCGTTTAGTAAATTGGGCCCTGCTATCGTTTTAGAAAATTACTTCCACCGGAGAGCATCTTATATTTATACAAAGCCCATGCATGAAATCTTGTTGCTACATCTGGGTTGGAGCATCCACCACTTGTCTCTCACTCCTAGACAGAGTCCAAAATGAGGCCTTAAATCTAACCGCACAGTCAACCAAGCTCTAACATTCCAAAATGTCACCCCTATACTGTTGACTCTCCTTGATGTTAGAAAACCTTTTACTGCAATTATTTCTTCCTTCGCGCTTTCTGCTTCCCATAATGTACTAACATTGTAAACATTTTAATGTAATCAGGCATCTCGCTGTAGACTCAAGTCAGTTCCGCGTTCGGCGAGATCCCAAATAGTAACTATACTTTTCAGATGGCGGTATGTGGGGTGGAAATGAGTAAACATAAAGAATTCCTGCGTATTTCATATTAATGGCGCCAGTAATTAATAAATCCATATAGTTTTGATAAAGTACTAACCTACATCTTAATATTTAAAGGTGGCAGATTAACAAATATCTATATGAATATGTAAACTTGAGGGACTGAAATATACCATATACTAATATTTAAATCTAGCAAAATAATAAAATGTGTTATGTTAATATTTTAATGGGAAAGACTGAAAATTGCTATAATAAACATTTAGTCTTGGCAGATAACAAAATGTCATATATTAATATTTGAACCTGAAAAATTTACTAAACTCTCTCTCTCTCTTTTTTCTCTCTCTCTCCATCTATCTATCCATTTCTTTATATACATGGTAATATATATATATATACATATATATATATACATATATATTGTATATTTTTATATTCCTTATGTGTATGTGTATGTATGTAGGATTATATTATGTATGTACATCCACGTTTGTGTATTTACGTATATGTATTGTCCCGATGGAAGTTAAGATGAGATTAAATATAAGCATTGGATGAATAGATAGGTCAGCGACAGGTCCTTTTTATCCTCCCGCAGAATAACCCCCTTTACCTC
>NC_136496.1:114596613-114631613 GCF_053919585.1 Euprymna scolopes
CCCCATATCACGCACACTCTCATTGAAAATCACATTTTCCCTCTTTACTTCACCCCACTCTCTTCTTTTCCTCATCTAAAAGGCTTCTCTTACACACTATCAACGCGAACGCGATCTATCTTTCTACCGGGACTCACACCAGAAGCTAACCGTCCAACGCACCGTTCTGAATATCATCTCCCGGATTATATTGCTATTTTGCTACCCAAACTATTGATTTCGAAGTCCATTGCATACATAATTCTATTACTCACGGGGATAATTACAACGGAATGTTAGATCCACCCAACATCGGATACACTTTGTCAACACCGAGAATGCTTTTGGACTACACCAACCAACACACACTCCACGCACCAACGAATACGGCTGCCCCGTATACCTTTCGAAAAATAAATTAGGAACAATACACTTTTGCTATATGGGAATATTACCTTATCCCCTGTACCTATTTTCTGCTTACCTGGATGTATAACCCCGAATGGACTGTCCAGGTTGTATCAACTTCTCTTTTCGTATATTTTTCCATATAATTATCCACAACCACTCAAAAAACTATTTTCAATAATTGTGCTGAAAAGCAAAATAAGCGTCCATACACAGCTGAACATTTTGCTAACCGAATTTCATTTCCTCTGATAATATGAGCCATTATTGAAAATCCATGGATTAAGGAAATTAACATAACCTCTTCTATATATTTCTTTTTTCAAACAATAAATTCTTAATTCGAATATATGTGTCTATATGTTGTTTTTTCAGAATTTAAAATTTAACCACCGAACTCTCCAACCACCGCTCCTGAGTCGACATTGTTAAATACCAGTGACAAGTTAAGTGTACAGGACGACTAGAAACAAATGCCGAGATAAGCGGAGAACAGATACAACGCTTAGAATTTCTAAATGATCACCCATCTGATACTAATCAGGCTCGCCGTTTCTTAACTTCGGTGATCTGATGAGAATCGTTGTGTCAACGTGATTATTATATATATATATATATATATATATATATATATATATATATATTGGTGGGGTGGAGCGGTCTGTCTGTCTTTCCTCTTGAATTTACACTTAGATTGGCAAGCGTATTTCTAATAATTCATCCTCAGATATATAACAGATTTCTATTTGTTAGAGTCCTGAATCATCTTAAAAATCTATTGTGACATTTACCTTGATTGATCTGCTTTCAGACACTTTTGAATTTGAAGAAAAACACTTTTTATGCGGTTTTCATTTCTTCATTACACATTTTTCTAACCCTTACGCTTTAGTAAAAGATTAACAATATTTTATTAGCAATCAACATCGACGTAATCACATGAGTTTATGTCTGCAATTTATACTTACGGGTTATTTTTACTTATAAAAATGTCTACTAAAATATATATAACAAGATTAGATGCAATAGATAAGTCAGTATAATATTAAATAGATCCTAAAAGAATAATTGCGTATAATTTTTAGCCATGTAATATATAAAGTCGTTGATGTTAATAAATGTGAATAATTGTACATAAAACCATTAAAAACTTAACGTTGATAAAATAGCCGGAATTACGATCACACACTTTTTAGATGTTACGTATAGCATTACCCAAAACACACATGTATGAAAGCAAAAAGTTTACATGGTATATGTTAAGTCTTACTCATATTACCCTTTTTATTATTTAGTATATTTTAATATCAATTACCCATCAGATCATCAACAATTCCACAACTGAAGAAATACTTAACACGTACAATAACGTTTTATAAAACAGTGACTATATAAACATAATGATAGAATATTGTAGAAAAAATGACAGAAAAGAGAAATCGAGGTATTATTTAGTTTACCCCACCCAGTTCAATTTTCTGGTAAAATTGAAACATGAATTGTAACAATTACATTGAAAGCATTGCCAGGGCCACTGCGAAGAAGATAGGCTGTCTATTCCGTGCTAAGAAAACTACTAACGCCCGAAAGTATCCTGCACCTCTATAAGGCCACCATTCGCCCATGTATGGAGTATTGCTGTCATATTTGGGCTGGTGCATCTGCTACTAGTCTCTCGCTCTTAGACAAGGTTCAAAAGAGAGTCGCCAATCTGATAGGCCCTGAACTGGCATCTAAACTTCAGCCTCTGTCCCATCGATTAAATGTTGCATCCCTCTGCCTGTTCTACAAGTATTTTAATGCTGAATGCTCTGGCGAACTGCAGACACTTGTGCCCCCACGACATAGACACCCTCGACAAACCCGACAGGCAGCATAGTCCCACCCCCACACAGTAGAGATCTCTAGATGTAAAAGGTCTTTCTACTCCAGTAGTTTCTTCCCCAGAACCGCTAGACTCTATAATTCCCTTCCAGGTCCCTGCTTTCCCAACTGTACTGACATGCAGAAGTTCAAGTGTAACGTGAACCGACATCTTGCTGCCCAAATCCCAACACAGTGCCCCAGTAGTTTTTGCCCCTGACAGTAGCCCCCTATACCAAAGTGGCAATGTGCCTTGTTTGGGGTGAAAATGTAATAAAAAGAGAGAAATTTACGACTAGTTTCTTATTTTTTAGTCCACATTCTATTTATTCTATAAATAAGATGTATAAGAACAATTATTAAACTTGACGATGTCCATACTTATAAAATGGAACATAATTAAGTCATAATATATTGGTTTAAAACTAGAATAATAAATATAGCAACAACAATAGGATTCATAATACACGAAATAATACTATACAAAAAAACTAATAAGAGCTAATACAAAAATACAATAATAAAACTGGCTGACCTCCACAAATGGGAATGCTTGATGAAAAGAATATATTTAGTAATGGCATACTCAGTAGAAAATCCAAGTCTAAAACGATTTTATATAGGTGGATCAAGTACTAATTTTAAATCTAGGTACACAAACAAAAAATATTTTTATCAACCTGTGAAAAGGGGATGATAACTAATACTCCAACTACCTATGGCATTTTAAAGTGAACGTAAAAAAGAGATGTAAGAAATAGGTATCGATCCTCAACACTGAATAAATAGCAACTTTGGTCTTTGTCGTAAGAAAATAATTATTACTATTACACCCCCTAAAAGATGCCGCCGAATAAATAAAATTAAATTGGAATTTTCTGGATAGATTTCTAACGGTTCGTCAAAGATAACATTAACTTTTATATGTTTTACAGAGTTTTCTATACATTTGTACTATCGGAATTTGTATGCATTTTCATTACAGAAGTGGGTATGTATTATCATTATTGAAGTGTGTATGTATTAATACGATAGAGGTTTATATGAATTGCCACTATGGAAGTTTGTATGAATTATAACTCTGGGAATTGTAGAATTATTATATTGGAGTTTGTAGGTTTCTCATTATAATACTTTTTTATGTAGCATCACTATGGAAGTGTGAATGTATTATCACTATGGAAGTTTCTATGTATTACACTATGGAAGTTTGTATATATTATAACTATGGAAGTTTGTATATATTATCACTATGGAAGTTTATATATATATTATCACTATGAAAGTTTGTATGTATTATCACTATGGAAGTTTGTATATATTATAACTATGAAAGTTTGTATGTATTATCACTGTGGAAGTTTGTATATATTATCACTATGGAAGTTTGTATATATTATCACTATGAAAGTTTGTATATATTATCACTATGAAAGTTTGTATGTATTATCACTATGAAAGTTTGTATGTGTTATCACTATGGACGTTTGCATGTATTATTACTATGGAAGTTTGTATATATTATCACTATGAAACTTTGTATGTATTATCACTATGATAGTTTGTATGTATTATCACTATGGACGTTTGCATGTATTATCACTATTGAAGTTTGTATATATTATCACTATGAAAGTTTGTATGTATTATCACTATGAAAGTTTGTATGTGTTATCACTATGGACGTTTGTATATATTATCACTATGAAAGTTTGTATGTATTATCACTATGATAGTTTGTATGTATTATCACTATGGACGTTTGCATGTATTATCACTATGGAAGTTTGTATATATTATCACTATGAAAGTTTGTATGTATTATCACTATGAAAGTTTGTATGTGTTATCACTATGGACGTTTGCATGTATTATCACTATTGAAGTTTGTATATATTATCACTATGAAAGTTTGTATGTATTATCACTATGAAAGTTTGTATGTGTTATCACTATGGAAGTTTGTATATATTATCACTTTGAAAGTTTGTATGTATGCCATTTGACCGTGCGGGGCCAAGGGAAACGACCACCCTGTTTTTAGTCTCGAGTGTTCAAGAAAAAAAAACAAAGCTAAGTAAAATCCTTTACTGTTTCGCATGAAATTAAAACAAATATTCTTTACAATTCCAGGCATATTGTAACTGATATTTTCTCCACTTAAATAGACCATTTCGCAGTTTACAATCCCATCTCACTTAAATAAGTCAATGCTATAGTAAAGACAAATTCGGTAAAAAAAAAAACGAAAAGAAATCATTCTAATTTATTTAGAGGATATGAAAACTTTATTTAAAAATCATTTCCACGGTGTTATAAATCCAGACTTATTGCATGTCCAATTATTGCATATATTTAAACAAAAAACATATAAATAATTAGATTTATTGAGTTAAACCTGAAACTCTATCATTCGTTAATTTATTGATTGTTTTTTCTTTCACGGCGGTTAAACTTATTTCAACAAATCCTTACGGTGAATATGACTTAAATTCCTTTCCAAAGCTGTACTCAAAACTGCACATTTCCTTTTCAGTTTTTCCGCTTTTCACCTTGTACGTCACATATGCTATTATTTTACGTTATATATGCTATTATTTTATTTCCATCATATTTGTTTTTTTGAAACGCGTATTCAATTGTTAATATTAATATCTCTGAAAACGATACACAAGCAAAGAAATATTGTCGCGCCGCCAAATGGAAAACTTTTCACTAAGTGACACCCCTCCCCCTAAATTAGCCTACCCACTCCCTACTGAATAGATAGCATCTTGGTACCACAAATGCCATTTGACCGTGCGGGGCCAAGGGAAACGACCACCCTGTTTTTAGTCTCGAGTGTTCAAGAAAAAAAAAACAAAGCTAAGTAAAACCTTGACTGTTTCGCATAAAATTAAAACAAATACTCTTTACATTTCCAGGCATATTGTAACTGATATTTTTCTCCGCTTAAATAGACCATTTCGCAGTTTACAATCCCATCTCACTTAAATAAGTCAATGCTATAGTAAAGACAAATTCGGTAAAAAAAAGAAAAGAAATTATGCTAATTTATTTAGAGGATATGAAAACTTTATTTACGTACGATACTTAATATAATCAGCCATTGAAAGGCAATTTTTTTTTTGTAAGAAAAAAAAATTAAAATAACGTTAATAAGATATCAGTGACCCCCTTCCTTGTACACTGCCATCTCCTTTCCGGACACCTGTTCCGAACCTATGCTCTTGATCCATCATTTCATACAAAATACGAAGACGATGGGCTCCTATGTCTTACACAACAATTTATCAGTCTGTACAATTGTCTATAAACTGATATCATCAAAAATTAGATAAGCTGTTTTAAATTTCCTCTTTTGACAAAATTGCCAATCGAAATGCAAACGGATTTTCCTTTACAATAGAGGATAGAACTGAAGCAGTATACTTAATATGTACAATACGTGCGTACTAAACTAAACCACCTTTGCTAACTATATATAATCGCCTATACTGAATCCTCATCAGCTCACAACTTTCTGTATCCCCAGACTCTTAATTTCTCAAATCTTATATCACCAAGACATCCTTCTGAATAGATACAAGAATTCTCCTGAGCAGCTCAACATCCAGTGATCGTATATCTAATCCTCATGAAATTGCTTATATCACTCTGAATATTACCTTAAATTTTCATTCTATCCCTAAGCTAAGTAGAAGACCTCATAATACTCTATTCAACTACTTTTAAAATTAGATACACCCAGTTGCAATATTAGAAGTGTTTCGTCCCTGACCTAGACTACGGACTTGTACAACAAACCATGAAACTATTGTACCTAAAATTCCTCTCAAAACTGCAAAATACTGCTGGTTGTATACTAAGTACCTCCTATAGATACTTTACCTCCAAGATGACTGCCTTGTCTGTTTTGCATGACAAACCTTTTTATTTTTACTTAAATTCTCTTTCTCCTAATCACTAACAAATCAAACTGCTCTATTTCTCAAGTTGCCGCTAAACCTAATCCGTTTCACGTAACTTAGAGGGGTCCTTGCTCTCCGCCCTTGACCCTAACAGACTCTTAAATCGATACCCTTTAACAACCAAAATTTCCTAGGCATGCTCCTGATTATAACTCCTAACCCATAACCAAGCTTCTTAGTAAATACTTACTAGCCATAGTCCTATACACAGACTTAAAGTAATCTATAATGAACAGCAACCATTAATATCTCTTTGATAAGAGATAGTATTGCAATAATCATTACCCAAACTAAACCGGTACTCATCGGAATAAAAAACTTCCAGATATTAAGAGAAAGGCGAAGCCATTCTCCTTCGTTGTAGTCTAAAGGCAACTTACTCAAATTGTCTAAAATTCCATGCATTCGTATACAATACTACTTATCCATCCAACTATATTTAACTATATTTACAACATATGCAATAACCTATATCTATCAGGTATAACTGTACTCCACATCAAATGTTCTCTTGTATCTATACTGAGCATATCTTATCTTTCAGTCTTACTAAATATTCGGTTTGGGCACCAAATCAGAATTTCTAATAGCAAGTAAATCATACACTAACACTTTATCCTAATCCTAAACCTACTAAACCATATCTAATCATCCATTCCTAAACTTACAAAACTTCATCTAACCATACATTAACTCGTCTCTCTCAATCCAATACTGTAGCAAATTTAGCTGCTTCAACTGCACGAATTTTTACCTATACCCTCTCCCAGTAAAAATGAAAATGGAAGCATAGTAATGCCCTTTTAACCAGGTTTGAGGAGTGAAAATTTTCTGTAGAAGTTAACCTAAATGCCCGATTTTTTTCAGGAGGTATTAACCTAAATAACCAATAAATATTAACTACCCATGCGGGGTCGCAGAAATACCTGGATTAGGACCCAGGCGCGGGGCGAACCCCCTCGGAGCTGATGGACCCGTAGGTCTTCCCAGGTCATTCGTCTAGGAGAAGGAAAACTCTGAAACTAAACCTAGGGGACGGAGGCCTCTTCAGTCCTGGACGACAACCTTCCTAGAGCTGGTGACTCAAACAAATCACCGGTTGGCAAACCTAAACTGCTTAAGGAGGAGATAGGCTCTGTCTATCGCCCGGCTTTCATACTCCTTCTTTGCCTATTGGCCAGGCGTAGAGGTACTATCACAGGGACTCGGCTGAATCACCCAGTGGTTGACCTTGTTTCCTGACTAGGGCAATGAACGCCGCTTCTCTCCACTCCCGCCACATCCCATCCCCCTAAACTGGACACAGTGAGGTGCTTCAGTGCCATATATGTCGGTGCAGTTGGACTGGGCTGGCTTTGCCTAACGGATTGAGGGTACCGGATTGACAGTTCCTGGCTGCTGTTTCCGACTGATAGTACAGGAGCCCTAACTCTTTGGTAGCGATTAGAGCGGCTGCTCCATCAACAGTTGTAAAATATCGGGATGTTTGTAGTGCCATGTCGCGCATGGAAAGGGACCCTGCACTCATTCCTGGTGGGATTTCCTGAGGCCACAATCCTGTGGGTGACGACAGCTGATAGTCTACTTGTATTGCATGTCTGGTATTCTTCACAACTACTTGTCCAACACCCCCTCAATCACTCACCCTAACTGAAACTTTTAAATAAAATAAAATGAAATGACAGCTCAAGCAAAAGTTACATTTAAACCAGGACCAAACTCAAAGAAAACCAACCTGCCTCCTCCCTTGAGGCTTGCATTTACTAATATCTGCGGGCTTAGAACTAACTTAGATGATGTCGAGTCATTTCTCCTTGTAAACACCCCGGATATCTTAGCATTAAGTGAAACTAACCTTCACTCCTCCATTCCCTCTAACCACTTTAACATGCCTGGTTATCTCCCACTCTACCGTAAGGGCTCGGACAGACATATGCATGGACTTGGAGTCTATATTCGTAACACCCTCCCCCTGACTAGAGAAATAAAACTAGAATCAGAGGACACGGCCTTTATGTGCTTCAGAATAAATATGCAACACAATATTAGCTACTTGTATTTTCTCTACCGCTGTCCCTCAAACCAAGACTGTACCCTAATAAACAAAGTCTCAGACAGCATAGATATAGCACTCTCCCTCGATACTAGCGCACAAATACATATATTTGGTGACTTCAATGTCCACCACAGTAACTGGCTAGGATTCTCTAATCATACAGACGTAGCTGGTAGCGCAACACATAGCTTCTCTATACCCCATTCCCTATCTCAGTTGGTTACATTTCCGACACGTTTCCCAGACCAGCAAAATCAACATGCCTCACTTCTAGATCTCTTTCTGACAACGGTTCCCAATGACTGTACAACAAATGCCCACAGCCCACTCGGGAATGCTGATCACGCTGTAATAATGGTAGAAATCAGCCTAAATTCTTGCCCTAAAACTGAAGACCCACTACTCAAAACAACGAGGTATTACAAAAAGGCTGATTGGGAAGCCATCAGGGAGCTCATCAGAGATGCCCTATGGCAAAATATCTTTACTCTTCCAGCGGAACAGTGTGCAAATGAGACCACTGAATGGTTCAAAACTGCTATTGAAGCACATGTTTCCGCACGGAAATTCTATAGCAAGCCCCACTCCCCCCAATGGGTTACTTCTGCTTGTGCAGCTGCCATTTGTCAAAGGCAGCATGCGTTCCGCAGATTCAACCGACATAAGTCCAGCTCAAATAAACAGAAGTTTATAGAAGCTAGAAATAATTGTAAGAGAGTGATAGAGACAGTAAAGACAGATTACTCTGAAACCACCAGAAAACGCATCGAAGCACAGAAATTAGGAACCCGGGATTATTGGAAAATATACAACAGCGTAGTAAATAATGGACAGTCAACTATTCCCCCACTATCAAACGATCATGAGGTTGCTTGCACGGCAATTGACAAGGCTAATCTGCTTGCCAGTCGGTTTGCCTCAAACTCCACACTGACTTCGGTACACCACTCACTCCCTGATTTTCCTCTGCGAACAGACGCCTCACTAGACGATTTGAAAATCACCCCTTCTCAGGTACATGCTATTATAAAAAACCTAGACACCTCAAAAGCATGTGGACCAGATCTCATCCCGGCTGTGCTATTAAAAAAATGCTCTGCCGAGATTGCTCCAGTTCTGTCCAAACTTTACAATAAATGCATTAACGAATCTTGTTTTCCCAACTGCTGGAAAACCGCCTCTGTGGTACCAGTCTTCAAGAATTCTGGTGAAAGAACTGACCCACTAAATTATCGCCCCATTAGCCTCCTCCCGCTTTTCGCCAAAATATTTGAGTCCTTAGTTAATCAAGCCCTAGTCCAGCACCTAACAGCTGCTAAACTCCTGACTAACAAACAATATGGATTCAGGCAAGCCCGTTCAACAGCAGATATCTTAACTGTAGTTTCTGAACGTATATACCGTTCATTGGATAAAACAGGGGAGGGTAGAGCAGTGTCCCTCGATATATCTAAGGCTTTTGACAGTGTATGGCACGATGGTCTTCTAAGGAAAATTAGATCATATGGAATCACTGGAAGAATTCATAATGTAATTAAACCATTCTTAAGTAATAGAAAAATCAAAGTTGTCCTCGACGGTCGTACACCCAAACAATATGACATAAATGCGGGAGTACCTCAGGGGTCTATGCTTGGACCTCTATTATTCCTGATATTCATAAAGTCCTCCCTGATAAAATTGTTTCGGAGATGGGTATATTTGCCGATGACACCACTCCCTATAACAGATATGAGGGGAAAACAAATGAACACATATCCAAGAAAATGGCAGAAACACTAGAGGATGACCTCCAATCTGTAATGGAATGGGGACAAAAATGGATGATCACATTCAATGCTGCTAAGACTAAGCTTGTTTCCTTCAATAACTACAAGAAACCTTCTCTACCACCAATAGCAATGACCAAGAACACATTGCCTGAAAGTACTTCTTTTAAACCTCTTGGCCGAACGTTTACAGGGAATATGAACTGGAATAAATACATTTAGAGCGTTGCCAAGGCTGCTGCAAGGAAGGTTGGCTCCCTCTACTGTGCTAGAAAACTACTTACGCCTGACAGTATCCTATACCTCTATAAGGCAACCATTCGCCCATGTATGGAGTACTGTTGTCACATCTGGGCTGCTGCTTGTCTCTCGCTCCTGGACAGGGTTCAAAAGAGAGTCGCCAACGTGATAGGTCCTGAACTGTCATCTAGGCTTCAGACTCTGTCCCATCGACGAGATGTTGCATCCCTCTGCCTGTTCTACAAATACTTCAATGGTGAATGCTCTGACGAACTTCAAACACTTGTACCTCCCCGACGTAACTACCCCCGACAAACCCGACAAGCTACTAAGTCTCATCCCTTTACAGTAGAGATCCCTAGGTGCAAGAAAGCCTTTTACTCCAATAGTTTCTTCCCCAGAACTGCGGGTCTTTGAAACTCCCTTCCGGGATTCTGCTTTCCCAACTGCAATGATATGTAGAATTTCAAGTGTAATGTTAACAAACATCTTTCTACTCATCTCCATTAATAATGACCCCGCTAATTAAGTCCCTGATATTAGCCCCCTGCTTCAAAGTGGCACTGTGCCTTGTTTGGGGTGAAAATTGAATAAAAAAATATATATATATATCACTACGGAAGTTTGTATGTATTATCACTATGGAAGTTTGTATGTATTATCACTATGAAAGTTTGTATGTATTATCACTATGAAAGTTTGTATGTATTATCACTTTGAAAGTTTGTATGTATTATCACTATGAAAGTTTGTATGTATTATCACTTTGAAAGTTTGTATGTATTATCACTTTGAAAGTTTGTATGTATTATCACTATGAAAGTTTGTATGTATTATCACTATGAAAGTTTGTATGTATTATCACTATGAAAGTTTGTATGTATTATCACTATGAAAGTTTGTATGTATTATCTCTATGAAAGTTTGTATGTATTATCACTTTGAAAGTTTGTATGTATTATCACTATGAAAGTTTGTATGTATTATCACTTTGAAAGTTTGTATGTATTATCACTTTGAAAGTTTGTATGTATTATCACTATGAAAGTTTGTATGTATTATCACTTTGAAAGTTTGTATATAATATCACTATGAAAGTTTGTATATATTATCACTATGAAAGTTTGTATGTATTATCACTATGAAAGTTTGTATGTATTATCACTATGAAAGTTTAAATTTTTCCTTTATACGTTTTTTACATGAATATATCTTTTTTACCATTTCTATTCAATTTATTTTTTTAAACTCTTAATTATACAGGCCGAGGGGTCAAGTAGCGTCGCACGCGAACCAGCTGTAAATTCCACTCAATGCAGCGTTTTAGCTTCTTTTACAATAAAATAACCTTCGCTAGGATTGTTATCGTTATAAACTCATAGTTCATTTCCTGGTGTGTGTTTTTGTATTTTGTAATTGACCTTGCAATATTTCATTTTGTAATTATTTGAATTGCAACCGAGAATATAACTTAAAATTTAAATGGAGAGAAATTGGCATAACGGTATTAAAAATGACTTTGGCTTTTCTGTTTTTGTGTTTTGAAACTATTAGCTATTTCCAAGAATTTGCTCTTTTGGGATGAACGCAATAAATTGTCTCCTTCGGTTGTAAAAGAGAAAATTAGTTATAAGAAAACGAGAAGTACATCACGATGTACATCTCTGCAAAATGAAAATAATATTGAACAAACACAGAAAATAAAACGAGAGCAAAATGAAGAAAATAACAACAAAATAAATCAATTTATGTACGAGGGCCGTGCAATAAGTAATGCCCCTTACCAACTTCCCATAGCAGTAGAACAGCGAAACTTGGAACAGTTATTAGTCTTTCTCGACGTAGGAACCACCCAGAGTTATGCTTTTCTCCCATCGTTTGATGCAGCTCTGGAAACCGCTTGTGTAGAACACCCCAAGTGGGTCCTCCAACCACAACTTGACTTCAGAAATCAAGGCTGCATCATCTGTGAAACGCTTTCCTTTCAAAAACAACTACATGGCTGGAAAGAGGTGAAAGTCAGAGGGTGCAAGGTAGGTGAGTAGGGAGGATGGGGAAGGATTCCATAACCACACTCCCGTGCTTCTGATATTGCATTGCGAGTTGTGGACCGGAGCGTTGTCCTGCAGGAGAAGGGTACCTTTGCTGATCTTGCCCCGCCTCTTGATTCTGATAGCTTCCCTTAATTTTCTCAAAAGTGAAGAATAATAGGTCCTTGTAATCATGGTACTCTTTGTCAGGAAATCTGTTATCACTACTTAGTCCTGGTGCCAGAAGACTGTGAGCATGACCTTGCCAGCGGAGGGCTGCACCCTTGCCTTCTTTGGATGTGGTGAGCCCAAGTGCTTCCACTGCATTGACTGGGCTTTGGTCTCTGGATCATAGTGATGGACCCAGGTTTCATCCTGTGTAATCAGTCTTTTGAAAAAAATTGACTCATCTTCTTGGCACATCTCCAAATTCATGTTCAAGCACTCGACGCGTTTTCGCTTCTGGAATAGTGTGAACAACCTGGGAATCCATCTGGCTAACACCTTATGCATATGCAAATGATCATGAATGATAGTTTCCACAGACCCTTTACTAATCTTGACATCTTACGCTATTTGGCGAATAGTAATGTGCCGATATTCCAAAATGGCAGCCTCCACTTGACGGACAGATTCCTCATCAATGGCAGAAGGAGGGGGTGAAGGGTTTTCCACAGATTTCCGGCCATGTTTGAATTCATGATGCCAGCGTTTTACAAGGTCATATGATGGGGCATTATCACCATAAGTTTCTTTCCTTTCATCAAAAGTCTCCTGTGGTGTGCGTCCTTTCAAATAAAAAAATCGGATTACTGCTCGAAATTCAACAGGCTCGATTTCATACCTCACTCAGATCATACACCTGTAAAACAGAAACCACAATTAGCTCAGAGCTGTAATTTGCCACATAACCCGTAGAGATATAAACTATCGCACTAGATCAGACAACTGAAAGTGGGTCAGGGGTATTACTTCTTGCACGCCCCTCGTATAAGAGTCATATTTTCTGTCTGTCTTTGTGAGAAACGGACTCTAATTAATTATTTTTTTAATTCTTGGTTTACAGCCAATTTTGGGTCAAAATATTTAAAATTTTACACAAAGGGTATTCAGATATGTAGCAAGCTTTTTAATCAGTTTTTGGGCGAAAATTTTGCTGACAAGAGGTTGAAAGAGTTGACATTTGCAGACTCTACCAAATTCCTCAACCAATTTTGGGTCTAAACCCTTGAAATTTTAGATGTAGGTTACCTGGACATGAGTAAAACCTCTTAATATATATACATATGCACATAAAGTTATGAACAATACATAGGGCCCGATCAAAGCTAGGCTGAACTGCTAGTATATATATATATATATATATATATATATATATATATATATATATTTGTGTAATAAATCTTCATAATAAACATAAATCGTGAACACGTTGTTATATTTTCATATTATAATTCATTAGAAATTCATTAATTGAATCTAGCGAACGTCCACATATCCGAAACATAAGTTTTACTCCAGCAAATTCTATACATAAAAATAAAAATACGAACACAAGCAAGTTATTTATTCGAACTCTGTATTTAAAAACATGGTTTTAAATTCAATAAAAATTCTGGAGTTCGGTGGGGATGCGTAATTTAGTTTATATGTAAATGCAGGTAAAACTGTCACGAAATGAAGAAAATAAGAAACAAGGAAAGATAGAAATATCAATGTAAGCGATATACAAGTTGCGGCATAAAAAATAATATCTAAGAAATTATTCCTCACAAAAATACAAATATAAACCTTTAAAAAATGTAAGAAATAAAACACAAAATTAGTTGCATCCAAACAAATTCATTTCGGCTGGTAACCGCCAACACTTTTCAGGTGTATCTGACGTACTCGAGAATCTTCACGGAAATTCGTACAGAACACTTTATTTAATCCCCAGGATAGGCACGACTAAATCAATGTTCTAATTCGCTATTGTATTTTGAGTGTCAATCGCATTAAGAATTTCATTTCCCCAGAAGATTGTGAGCACTTTATTGTTGCATAAAAAATCAAAATTACATTAATGCAATAAAAGCTCCTATCTTTACGTCATAAACGCTCTGATACTCATCTGGTATCAATTGAAATTAATAGCTCTAGTCTTGGAGAGACTCCCTGTTTTGTCAAACTTCTAGGCTTGATCTTTACTCCTGATCTGATATGGAGCACGTACAGCAAGTCCGTTTTCAGGGTAGCTGGGGAAATGGTGAGATCCTTCTATCGATCCAGTAGATATCTCGCTACTGATGCATTTCTCTATCTATATAAAAGCGATGTACGTTAAAGGATAGGAGCTGCTAGAATTACCTAACCCTGCCTTGAAAGTGTTCAAAATAGACTTCATAGCCTAGAGAGGGATGCCCTTTTCTATTCCCTGCAACCTCTTTCTCAGAGAAGATGCGTTGCGAGTCCGTTTCTGCTTTATCATTATTTTCACGGAAAGTGCTCGTCTGACCTAAAATCCATGGTCTCCCTTCGCCAAACTTCCAGGAGAACCGCTCGTCTAGTTAAAGACACTATCAATAAGTTCCCCTGCTGTGCCAAAAACTAAATGTAGATTCACAGAACTAAGCTTCTTTGTCAGAACACCACACATGTGGAACTGTCTTCCTGTTGCCTGCTTTCCATCTTACTACAATATGGTCGTCTCAAACGTAAACAGGTTCTTGATGAATCGTCCCCCTTAAGTAATCCAATTTACCAAATTTACACTACTAAAGATTATTATGATATTGTAACATTGACTACTGTGTATTCGTTGACCATTATCCTCGAATGGCCTCAAGGCCTTGATAATTGGTGACTCCCATGTAAAACAAAATAAATAAAAGTTTGGTTAGTGCAGAAATTACATTACAATAATTATAACTTCTCCATTCACTTGGACCTCTGCATATCAGTACAGTTGGAAAAGCAGAATTCCGGAAGAGAGTTCCACAGTCTAGCAGTTCTGGGGAAGAAACCATTGGAGTAGAGTGTGTGTGTATATATATATATATATATATATATATATATATATATATATATATATATATATATATATATATATATAAAATAACTTTAATTCATTTTTTTGTTGTACAATGTCGTTTATTCCGTAATTATCTCTGTGACGTTCTCACGTGATCGTCTTAGGAGCGTCATATACAACTCTAACTTGGTCCAATCCGTTATTTTCGTTTTGTGCTCCATGTCTCTAACGTGATCGTTCTCGTTCTTATATTTATAATGTTTTTTCACTATCGGTGACATCATTTCTCGTGTATGTGCATATAGCTATCTACGCCATGTTACGGTAGATAGACAACAATTCATTCTAAATATGAAGACCTTAAAGATCCAGTAACCAGAAATAGACAGAGACGCAAACAAATAGATACGTTTCGTCTTTTATAAATCTGCAGATATGGACGCAGAATGTTAGAACGTGAACATTAATATTAAAAGAAAGGAAGAAGAAGAAAAAGAAGAAGAAGAAGAAGAAATGAAACTTGAGTCAATTGGAAACGATTAAAATGATTTATCATGATACAAGGAGGAAGTTTAAAAAAGCGAAGATTAATAAAGAAAATCGAATACAAGTAGAATACGATTAATAATAATAATAATAATAATAATAATAAGAAGAAGAAGAAGAAGAAGAAGAAGAAGAAGAAGAAGAAGAAGAAAATGGAGAAATTTACGAAAAAGAAGAGGAAGAATATGGAATGATCTGTGGGTTAAATTTCGACTGGAGAAATATGAGACCCGAATGAACGCTATTAAATTTTTATGCGAAGATTGGGGAATCTATTAAGGGGGAAAAATTAGACTCGACTACGATTGACCTTTGGTCACAACCAACTAATATCGACTACAAGTGACTGTCTAAACGGATGTGAATCACTAAGCAGCATTACAGAAATGGCTCTCATTTGAGCGGAAAAAATGCATTATTTCCTATGAGAATAGCAAGTCGCTATTGAAGTGAAGAACACAACACAGAGTATCCATAATATTGGTCGACACGCATTCATTAATTAATATCACACATTCTAGTCTCACTCGTACACAAACATTCTTTCTTATTACTGAAACAACGTGGACAATGATTGTGCGTATTAACACTATACTGTATGCTAATTTTGTCGAACTTTCGTCGTTTTATAATCATGTATCAGCACATATCAAGGCTAAATGTCACTCGAGTATAAAAGCTAATTATACGAATGGATTGTCGGAATGTTGATGAAGAAGAATATGAAAGGATTTAAACTAGTCAATAAAAGGAACAAAAGTTGATTTTGTTATAGCATCATTGATACTAGGACTACTAGGCGCTGTATGTGTTCATGTAAGTGATCATGTATGATAACTTAGAGATTAATGCTCCTGTCTTGAATAGTTTCAGAGCACTCTACGACAATATTTAGCATATGTTACTTTCTATATAATGTTTTGAAGCGTTAACATATGAGGAGTAGGTGCTTACTAAGAGTGGACAGATCGAGTTTTTAAATATGCCGTTTAAAGCAAAACCAATATTATAATTATATATATTTCCACACTGTTTACTTATCTGTTCCTCCTTTAGGATTCTCAAAACTGTTTTTTTTCTTTTTTTTTTTTTTTTGGCATATGAATTTTATCTGGGAGATTTCCAGCCCTTTCTCTTGGCCTCTTCCTTTTTCTCTCATTTTTTCTCTCTCTCTTGCTCTCTCTCTCTCTCTGTCTTTCTAAATCTATGTCTCTCTTTCTCTCTCTCTACACACACACATACGCACACATATATGTATATATATATATATATATATATATATATATTAAATTGACATTGTCGGTCGGTCGGTCGGTCTGTCTGTCATTTTTTGGTGTTTGATACTTTATATACACTCGTGAGCAAAAAAATGGGTCAACCAAATTTTATACATTTTATTGCACTAAAAGTTATATTAAACAAAGAACAATTGAACAAGGAAACAAGGATTAATAACACAAAATAAGACATTTACTTTAATAAATGTTTAGTATGGAATCGCATTCCCTTTTGATTGCTTTAAAAGATCAATCCCTTTAGACATGCTCTCAACCAAAGTGGAACACCGTGAAGAGGAGATGCAATTCCATTCGCTTTGCACAGCTTCCGACAGTTCGTCATTATTCATAAAAAGTTCTTCAGCCTAATGCACAAGCTATTATGGACCAAATATTCTCGATTGGGTTTAAATCGGGGCTTAGACTGACCAAAATACCACAGCAATTAAATTATCAGAAAACCATTTTTGTGACTATAGCAGTGTGTGCAGGAGCATTATCATGGTGAGAATAATGTTTTTGGATATTTTCAGCTTCTGGATATTTAGTAACAGTCCTGTTTCTAATATTCGAATGTATTACTTTGCATTGAGTGACTTCTTACATCTAATAAATTACCCAACTCCTGTCACCCCGTACCATTATTGTTCAACTCTCGTATTTAACTGTCGTTTTTATGCAGCTTGGTGAAAATCTTTCTCCAGTTCTTCGAATGCACCGTTCGGGAGCATCACTAATAAGACAAAATCTTGATTCATTTAACCAGAAAATATTCCTGAACCAATCTGTATCTTTTTTTCAATAACACGAGAAAAATCTCTTTCTATCATGGATGTTCCTCTTAGATAAATATGGCTTCTTTACACACCTTTTAGAAGAAAATCCCATTTCTCTCATTTGTTTAGATATTGTATATCTTGAAAGAAAATTTCCAGTCCTTGTTTAGAATTCTTTTCTATGGTCAACATAAGTTTTCTTTTAATCCTTCAAAACAGTTAATTTAAGCCCGTGGTCATTCTTCAAAGTGGAAGCTCTAGGGCGACCAGATCCAGATTTCCTTTTTACTGGGCGTTCGACTTCGAACCTTTGACCACTTTGCCTCACTGCAGAAAAAGATGTTTTCACATTTTCTTTTCTTAAAATATCAAAAATCTGCTTGTAAGTCATTTTGGACTGCCTTAATCCTACAATTCAGTTTTTATATCTTCGCAAAGATGCTGTCTTACCATTTTTAGGATTAATTACCACTTGATAGTATATGCTATAATGATCATGATCTGCAAAATATAAATTTTCGGTTAAAATTTACAAAAATTCATGGAAAAATATTGAAAAATCAATTTCTTCCTCCTTTCGCCCTTGGCTCATTTTTTTTTTTTTTTTTTTTGCTCATGAGTGTATATGGATTTTCCGACATGTGGAACAAATCCGATTTTGCATTTTAGCCAACAAGTCTTGCTGATGCACCCAAGTTCAATAAGCGAACGTGTTTCTGTGAAATAACCTGAATTCAAACTTGGTACACCCAAGTTTTCAGCTCATGTTCTACCCTAGTTAGCAACCGTACTAGTGCAGTTTAGAACTATTTGACTTAGCTCGCGTTTCGAACGGATAAAGAAAAAGTTCTTTTGGTGTCATCCGTAAACATAAATATTTAAGGTATCACTATAGATTTCGTGCGCCATGTAAAACTATGTTTCGAATTTTGAAAAAGGAGGTTGCTAATTTGTATTATTCGGATATTATTTTCACAAAGTTGAGGCCGATGTAATCTCTGAGCTTTTTCAGCTGTGCGTTATGTCGAACGTCCGTAAGATTTCCGTGTTCATCAAGGTACACACGAAGAAAGTTGGAGTTTACATCTACCGAAACGTTCATAGAATAACATCCAAGTTGGGAACAATAGTTCGAATAATCCAAATATTAAAAATCATCAATCCTCATTAAAAAATTTTCGAAAAATAATATTAAGTTGTTCCAATAATCAAAAAAAAAAAATAATCAATCTTCATTAAAAAAAATTCGAAACATAATATTAAGTTGTTCCAATAATCTAAATAATAAAATCATCAATCCTCATAAAAAATTCGAAACGTAATATTTAGTTGTTCCAATAATCTAAATAATAAAATCATCAATGCTCACTAAATAAATTCGAAACATAATATTAAGTTGTTCCAATAATCCAAATAATAAAATCATCAATCCTCATTAGAAAAATTCGAAACATAATATTAAGTTGTTCCAATAATCCAAATAATAAAATCATCAATCCTCATTAGAAAAATTCGAAACATAATATTAAGTTATTCCAATAATCCAAATAATAAAATCATCAATCCTCATTAGAAAAATTCGAAACATAATATTAAGTTATTCCAATAATCCAAATAATAAAATCATCAATCCTCATTAGAAAAATTCGAAACATAATATTAAGTTATTCCAATAATCCAAATAATAAAATCATCAATCCTCATTAGAAAAATTCGAAACATAATATTAAGTTATTTCAATAATCCAAATAATAAAATCATCAATCCTCATTAGAAAAATTCGAAACATAATATTAAGTTGTTCCAATAATCCAAATAATAAAATCATCAATGCTCATTAAAGAAATTCGAAACATAATATTTAGTTATTTCAATAATCCAAATAATAAAATCATCAATCCTCATTAGAAAAATTCGAAACATAATATTAAGTTGTTCCAATAATCCAAATAATAAAATCATCAATCCTCATTAGAAAAATTCGAAACATAATATTAAGTTATTCCAATAATCCAAATAATAAAATCATCAATCCTCATTAGAAAAATTCGAAACATAATATTAAGTTATTCCAATAATCCAAATAATAAAATCATCAATCCTCATTAGAAAAATTCGAAACATAATATTAAGTTATTCCAATAATCCAAATAATAAAATCATCAATCCTCATTAGAAAAATTCGAAACATAATATTAAGTTATTCCAATAATCCAAATAATAAAATCATCAATCCTCATTAGAAAAATTCAAAACATAATATTAAGTTATTTCAATTATCCAAATAATAAAATCATCAATCCTCATTAGAAAAATTCGAAACATAATATTAAGTTATTCCAATAATCCAAATAATAAAATCATCAATCCTCATTAGAAAAATTCGAAACATAATATTAAGTTATTCCAATAATCCAAATAATAAAATCATCAATCCTCATTAGAAAAATTCGAAACATAATATTAAGTTATTTCAATTATCCAAATAATAAAATCATCAATCCTCATTAGAAAAATTCGAAACATAATATTAAGTTATTCCAATAATCCAAATAATAAAATCATCAATCCTCATTAGAAAAATTCGAAACATAATATTAAGTTATTCCAATAATCCAAATAATAAAATCATCAATCCTCATTAGAAAAATTCGAAACATAATATTAAGTTATTCCAATAATCCAAATAATAAAATCATCAATCCTCATTAGAAAAATTCGAAACATAATATTAAGTTATTTCAATAATCCAAATAATAAAATCATCAATCCTCATTAGAAAAATTCGAAACATAATATTAAGTTGTTCCAATAATCCAAATAATAAAATCATCAATCCTCATTAGAAAAATTCGAAACATAATATTAAGTTATTCCAATAATCCAAATAATAAAATCATCAATCCTCATTAGAAAAATTCGAAACATAATATTAAGTTATTCCAATAATCCAAATAATAAAATCATCAATCCTCATTAGAAAAATTCGAAACATAATATTAAGTTATTCCAATAATCCAAATAATAAAATCATCAATCCTCATTAGAAAAATTCGAAACATAATATTAAGTTATTCCAATAATCCAAATAATAAAATCATCAATCCTCATTAGAAAAATTCGAAACATAATATTAAGTTATTTCAATAATCCAAATAATAAAATCATCAATCCTCATTAGAAAAATTCGAAACATAATATTAAGTTATTCCAATAATCCAAATAATAAAATCATCAATCCTCATTAGAAAAATTCGAAACATAATATTAAGTTGTTCCAATAATCCAAATAATAAAATCATCAATGCTCATTAAAGAAATTCGAAACATAATATTTAGTTGTTCCAATAATCTAAATGATAAAATCATCAATCCTCATTAGAAAAATTCGAAACATAATATTAAGTTATTCCAATAATCCAAATAATAAAATCATCAATGCTCATTAAAGAAATTCGAAACATAATATTAAGTTATTCCAATAATCCAAATAATAAAATCATCAATCCTCATTAGAAAAATTCGAAACATAATATTAAGTTATTCCAATAATCCAAATAATAAAATCATCAATGCTCATTAAAACATTTCGAAACATAATATTTAGTTGTTCCAATAATTCAAATCATAAAATCATCAATGCTCATTAAAAGAATTCGAAACATAATATTTAGTTGTCCATTAACCCAAATAATAAAAATATTAATCCTCAATTAAAAAACAATCGAAACATAATAATTATTGGTTGCAATAATCCAAATAATAAAATTATCAATCCTCATTTAAAAAAAAACATTCGAAACATAATAATTATTGGTTGCTATAATCTAAATTATAGATGTTAAAATAATTCGCCGCTGTGCAAGTTATTCCGATTCTAACCAGTACATCAAACGTTGTTCCATCTAACTACAGTTTATCGCGGTAAGTACAGCAACTTATGTGGGTCGACAAGTTCTGTTTTTCGATGAAGTTGAATCAATACTTGTCAAGGCTAAGAATGAATTATATCACAAAATTAGAAAAATTATATTCTATAGTTTATTTTTTATTCGTTAATTTCTTATTTATTATATTTGGTTATGAATCCCTTTTTAATTTCATTTTTATTTTGGTATATTTTCTATCATTCAAAACATCTAGAGATTTGGTAGTAATCTATTTTTCGTTTATAATGAATCATTTTCGGTTGTTTGTTTACTTAATTATAAAACTAGCATGGCTACCTGGCATTATTTGGGGGGGATTTACAAGAAAATATTGAGTTAAGAAGTGTCTGCAGCACTATTTCATTATGGTCCCTCTCTATCTATATTCGTTTCCTTCCCCTTTTTTAGCGTTTACTTCTTTAACTGCCTTTATCCTCCTCATTTCCTTCTCTCTTCCCTCACACTGCCTCCCTTTTCTCCTACCCTGTCTCATTTCATTTCTCTCTTCCTTTCATCTATTTCTTTTGTATTTCAACTTGATTTTCAGTCAAGATTTCCAGTCAAGATTTCCATTCCTTGCACCGGAAGCAGAACATATCTACACTTTGATCCTAGGACAAGGACTAAGACGGGCATGTCCTTTCAAATTTCTGAATTAACGTTGATAAATAAAATCGCCCTAAATTTAAATACTTTTAGAGACTGGTTATTGAACGAAAATGGAAAGAAAACATGTCCATATGTTGTTTGAGAAAAAATACATCATCCTTGTGGGTGTGTCTTGCGAAGTTTTTTTACTTATAACTGACGACAATAACTTAAGAAATGCTCGATATTTTCATCTATTCATTGATTCCCTATAGAATTAAACGATTCTATTGTTAGTATTAGTTTCTCCCATATCTCTCTAGTTAGATTTTTTTTAGAAACATATCAAGTACTCATGGAGAAAGACCACGTGAAGATTGCCAACGTCGTAAATGAATGTGCTTCAGTAGAACGAACTGGATTTGAAGATAACGTATCTTTTTAGTCCATGTCGTTAATCACTTAAACACCGTCTTCTCCCTGTTATTGGTGCTGTTGTTTCATAATTATCAATTCCGTATGAATCAGTTGATTTTTGTTGGCATTTGTTTCTTTGATATCTTTCTAGTAAGAATTCTTTCTAGAAAGACATCACTGTCTTACAGGATGCCACACAGAAAATTTGCGGCACCCAAGGAAAAGTATTTCTGTGAAACGGACTGGATTCTAACTAGTCAGTTTTTTTCGACCAGTGCCATTAACCATTTAGTCACCGCCATCTCCCTCTAATCTATATATGTATAAGAGTGTGAATTTGTGTGAAAACAAATCTCAGCCAATATATTCAACGATTTTTTTTATCTACAGACTTGAACTTTGATATATATGTAGAAAACATTTTAATCGGTTTTCATCCAGAAAAAAAAAAATATTGCTAAGGTGTCAAAATTGAAAAATTGGATTTGAGAGGCATTGGATTTTTATTAGTTTAACAACTGTTTCGCGACTGCGCATGAAAATACCATTCACATTACAGCTTCTTTATGTTAAGAATAAGTAGGTTTGAAAACACTTTTTAAAAATTGTGCTGAGCTGCCCTAATGGTTATCGTACTTAACTCACTGGCTTTAGGTTGTTGTTTCAATTTTAGCCGCGTATTTTTTTACTCACACGAAGGGAACAGTTAAAAAATAACTTAATACAAGTTTCAGATTCTTCCCGTTTTTTTTTTTTTTTCACTTCATTTTTTAAAGGAATTTTACCTTACGTTTAATACCGGGCAACGCCGAGTATATCTGCTAGTTTGTTATAAAACAAATCCAACCGAAACTCACTCACATCGATATTACCTCATGCCGTTTCTTTATAACACATACTTTAAAATTAGTGCTTTATCAGAATTTCACAAGAGTATAGTTTTAATTGCCTTATTTCAGTCCTCATTCGCCTCACTGTTTTTTCTTTATATAGAAATGCAACAAATGGCTCGAAAGGAGACTGCCACGAACTTGTCGATGAAGCGTTCAACGAGGCAATCTATTTAAACGTTGGTGGATATCAACTAATTTCGTATAATATCTGCTCCACTTTTCCTGCTGACGTGCCCCAGCGCTGGAATTTAATTAACAACTTTATATTTACTGCATTATGTTTATCTGCATCTAATTTTGACTCATTCGATTTACATTCGTTCCGTCGTATCAAATGTAAATTTAAATCGTATTTTAGAAAAACCAATCTCGTACGGCGCTTACTAAACGATAGCTCTTTAATTTATGATATTTGCTGTCTTGAACTGGTCGAAAGTCAATCGAACCGGAAATGACAAGTGAAAGAGGAAGTAAAACATTTGAAATAAGCGCAAAGGAGAGAACAGGGGAATACTTATCAGTGCTTCTGCTTTCGAGTTAGTTGTATCCCCATTATACGGACAGGGTTACGGTGTCATAATCTATATAAATAAAACAAGAAATGTATGCATGTGTGTGCGCATTGATAAACGCTTAAACTACTCGTCACCCAACATTGAAAGCAACAGGAAATAGTAATAAAATATACAGGACGGTTTATAACGAGGGACATATTTGGGTGGAAGAACGCGTACAGAAATATGTCACGAACTTGAAATACAAAATGTTCATTTCAATATTCCGATATATGTCTATTACTTTTGCGCGTACGCAAATTTATTCATATATTAAAATAATTTAATCTTTACTCTTGTATATCTATCTGTCGATAACTCAAACGGTAAGAAACGCGACTGAAGTGCTTATTTATGTAGGCTCGCTGTATTCTAATCTAGTAGAAGTCTGGCGAGTGCTCTCTATTGTTGATCTTTAAATCCTACTTGATTTTTATCGACTATGTTGTGTAGTATGAGCAATTGCCGGTGCTATCACTATTTTATTTAGTAAAGGTCGACAGTTTATAACATTTCCTGCAGTTTATGATCCTTTGAGCCATGAGGTGGTGCTTCCATGTTTCATTTTTATTTCTGTAGTAGTAGTTTATATCAGTGTATTTTCTCATGTAAGATTTCCTTTAAGATTCCAGCTGCTTTCATCATTGTCATGCGTTGTATAGTTTTATTATTATTATTATTATTATTATTATTATTATTATTATTATTATTATTATTATTATTATTATTATTATTGTTGTTGTTGTTGTTGTTGTTGTTGTTGGTATTATTATTACTATTATTATTATTTTTGTTGTTGTTGCTATTATTATTATTATTATTAGTAGTAGTAGTAGTAGTAGTAGTAGTAGTAGTAGTAGTAGTAGTATTGTTCCACAAGGAATTGTCTTACACATGTTCGGACTTTTTATGTTTCTGTCTTTGTGTACATTTTTTCCGGTCAAAAGCGACATTAGCGGCGAAGTTTTAAAAAATAGCAAACGAAACAATTAAGCGTTTCTCTAACCGAAATTTTTATTTGAACGAGAAATTCATAGTTAAACAATGAATTGTCTTACACATGTTCGGATGTTTTATGTTTCTGTTTTTGTGTACATTTTTCCGGTCGTCAGCAATATCAGCGGCACAGTTTTAAAAAATAGCAAAGGGGTAAAAACGAACAGAGTAAGCGTTTCTAACTGAAATTATTATTATTATTATTATTATTATTATTATTATTATTATTATTATTATTATTGTCATCGATCTTCTTCTACTTATTATTATTATTATTATTATTATTATTTTTATTATTATCATTATCATTATTATTATCATTATTATCATTATTATTATTATTATTATTATTATTTTAAAAAAAATTACTTTATTGGTTATTACTATTATCACTAATATTATTACTAGTAGTAGCAGTAGTTGTGGTGGTGGTAGTAGTGGTGGTATGTTTTTATTATTACTGTAGCTGTAATGGTAGGTGTTGTTTTTTGCTGTCATTGCTATTGTTGTTTTTGCTGTTATTATTATTGCTACCGATATTATTGTTGCCATTATCATTGTAGATTTTATTTCTATTGTTGTTGGTGGTGGTAATGGGAATAGTGGTGGTGATGGAGGAAAAAGGTCGGGAGGGGATCTTTGACCTTAGTGGGGAACCCTCCTAGAGATAATGTCTCGATAAAACTATCGGTGGTGGTGTAACCTTAAATTCACTAACCCCATTTATGGGATAATGTCAAATCAAAATATTGAAAATAACGACGTGAATGAGGCTAGAACATCTTGTGATGGTCTCACGTCATGTAGGTGTCCCACTGGTCAACAGGGTGGGTCGTGTCATCATCATACAACCGTTCGAAATTCTGAAGATGTGGCTGGATATAGGGGAAGTGAGGATTACCAGAGAGGGTACCAATACACGAAGGGAGTTGGAACAGGAAATGTAAAAAAAACGTGGACGGATGAGGAAAGAAGAGTACTGTGGGAATGCTTTGTAAGAAGTGGAAGTACCAAATCAGTGAAGGAAGAATAGGAATCGAGAGGAGTGGGACCTAGAAGTGTCGCGAGTTTGGTATCCCAGTTAAAACAAATTAAAAATACCAACCTGCTTTCAGTGATTGCAAGAGAAGAGATTGAATGGATGGTTAGGAATGAAATGAATAACCGAAGTAAAATTGATGAAACTAGCTCTGATGAAAGAACTGAGAAAGCGGAAGTGCAGAAGGGAAATGTAAGCGATGATGGGAGGCGGACAATTGAGGAGGTATGGAATCCTATGGTTAGAGGAAGTAATGAGAAAGAGTTTGAAGGATCTAAGGCAGATGAGATCATTGACTCTGAGACAATGGAGCCAGTGAAAGGAGCAGAAGTAGTGATGAAGTTCGAACTTTGACTTCTGTAGAAAAAGAAGTACTTCAGAAGTTAAGATGAACGTTCTAACAATGTTGAAAGAGAAGGTCCATACTGGTGGTATGAAAATTAGGAACGTTGTTGGAAAAAGTGTTGCATTTCGGCAGAACAACCTTTTCCGGAACAATTAGTCTCAGCTGTATAAAGAATGAAATGGTAGTAAACAGGCGGGAAATAACAACACTCAAAATACAAAAGATGCAAGGAAGTTCTGGGGTGGGATTTGGTCTGTCGAAGGGCGATATAATGAGAAGGCTAGCTGGTTGGGAGAGGTCAGAGAAAGGCTATTAGAAATGCAGCAGATAAAGAACGTTGTGATAACCATCGAAGACGTTAAGACTGGCATAGGAAGGATGACAAATTGGAAGTGATGGGCTTCTGGTTTAAACAGTTTCCATGCCTTTATCCACCTATAGCTGCTGCTCTGCAAAGGGTTGTAGAGTCGGGAGATGTCCGTGATTGGCTTATGAAGGGAAGAACAATACTGATTAGGAAAGATCCTGCAAAAGGAACAGATGCCAATAAGTATAGGCCAATTATATGTCTGCCATTGATGTGGAAACTGTTAACTGGAATATTTGCGGAGAAAATTTATGAACATCTAGAGAATAATGGTGTTTTTCCTGACGAACAAAAGGGGTGCCAGAAAGGCTCGAGAGGTACTAAAGAGCAACTACTAATTGATAAATCAATAATGTAGGATGCGAAGAAGAAGAAGAGAAATGTGAGCGTAGCATGGATCGATTACAGAAAGGCTTATGACATGTTCCTCATTCATGGATACGTGAAACACTATTGATGATGAAGATTGCTGAGAATGTGGTAGGACTTTTGGAGACAAGTATCGCTCAATGGAAAACGGTGCAGACAGCAAACAGAGAGGAGATGGGGCAAGTTGGCATTAAACCTGGGATATTTCAAGGAGATTCGTTATCGCCACTTCTTTTTGTAATGATAATGATGCCACTGAGCATCCTCTTGAAGAGAGAAAAACTGGGGTATAACTTTGGATCTGGTGACAGACGCCTCAACCATCTACTGTTTATGGATGATTTGAAAATATTCGATAGAAATGAAAACGAAATGGAGAGACTGGTAGAACTTGTGGGGACATACCGAGAAGACATTGGGATGGAGTTTGGGATTAAAAAATGTGCGGTGCTGATGATGAAAAGAGGAGTAAAGGTTCATTCGAATGGAATAGTGCTGGAGAAATCATGAAAGAAATAGAAAATACAGGATATAAGTATTTGGGAGTGATGGAGGGTGTAGGCATCATGAACAGAGAAATGAAGGAAAAGTCAGGGAGGAGTATCTTAGAAGGGTGAAACTAATTGCAAAGTCGAAACTGTATGGAGAAAACCTAATGAAAGCAGTAAATGCATGGGCAGTCAGTGTTTTGAGATACAGTGCGGAAATTTTAGAATGATCTGACAAGGATTTGCATGCCATGGATATCAAAACAAGACAAGTTTTAACAATATTTGGTATATTTCACATTCGAAGTAGCGTAGCAAGGCTATATCAAAAGAGGAAAGATGGTGGGAGAGGATTGAAAAGTGTACAAGATTGTGCTAGAACCGAGGAGATGTCGGCGAAGGAACATGTGGTTAGAAGTGAGGAGTGGATGCTTAAGGTTGCGGCCAATGAAGTGTAGGTATGAGAGACCAAGGCTGATTATGTGAAACGTATGGATAGCGAAAGGGCAGAGGAACTGGCTAGGAAGAAAATGTATGGAAGGTTCTTCCAGGATATAGCAGAAGTGTCTGATGAAAGATTATGGCAATGGCTTAGAGCTGGGTATCTAGCTAAGAGTACTGAAGCGTTTGTTTGTGCAGCACAAGAGCAGGCATTAGGAACACGATTGTTCAAAAAAGGGGTTCTAGGATAGGAAGTTGCTGCAGAATGCCGGATTTGTAGTAATACATCAGAGTAAATTGCGCACCTTGCAGCAGGGTGTAGTAGACTGGCCCAGAGAGAGTACCGAAAAAGACACGATCGCATGGGACTCCGGATATATTGGGAGGTGTGTAAAAGGGTTGGGGTGTGCTGGAAAATGGTTTGAGGCGGTGCCTGATGAAGTGATAACAAGTGAGGATGGCAAGGTAGAGGTATGTTGGGACAAAAGTGTCATAATGACTAAGCAATCGGAACATAAGCGTCCGGATTTGGTCGTCATTGACAAGGTCTCAAAAAAACTGGCAGTCTACAGACTTCTCAGTACCCTGGGACAGGAATCTGAGAGAGAAGGAGAATGAGAAGTGGAGTAATTATGCTCCATTGGCGTTGGAGATAAGGCGTATACACGGGGTTAAAACACAAATAATCCCGGTCGTAGTTGGTACACTATGAGTAGTATCAAGTCGTCTGGAAGGGCAATTGAAAAAACTACAAATCCCCGATGTTTTAGGCGGCCTTCAAACCTCTGCAATTATAGGTAGCACCAGCATCCTTAGGAAAACCCTTGATCTTTGAAGCTCCTGGTTTGAAGCAAGGATTAAGGGAAATCCTCTGGAAATGAATCCCATCTCTTTCCAGAGTGACGTTCATAAACGAAATCAGAATTATTATTAGTAGTAGTAGTAGTATTAGTAGTAGTATTATTATAAACTCACGAGAAGTAGTCACACAGGCCAATATCAAAGATTTCTCTTCGAGAAAATTCTATGCTGTTCCCTCAAGTTTGAGTGACAACAAATCTCCCCATATTTACAATACGCTCCACCTCTTTTTACAAACTTTGCAAATTAATTTGCGTTATCACAACATTCTTCTAGCATTGATTTCTCATTGGTACCAATTATTGGGCTTCACTGGGATATGCATGGGTTGCAATAAGCCTCCCCAATGTCTCAGTCCTCCTCGAACTCATCCAGCGGAAGTCTGGTTAGTGCTTTCTCTATTTAGTCTTCCCATCTGTTTTTGGCCTTCCGTTTTATTTTGTTCATAACCAGCTAATGGCGACGAGACAAAAGAGAGGGGGGCTTACTTAAGTTATGTAATTATCCAGTTTCTAAGTGATTTTTCTTGGACTTTTACCTCTTTCGCAGTTTCTGTATGTCCAGCTAGCGCCCGTGGGTCATATATATTAGTTTCCGCACTCAAGGTTTTTCCTTAATATTTCAGCTTTTTTAATTATTGTTATCTGTTGTATCTTCTCAGCCATCCCTCTGATTCCAATCTCACCCAACCTTTTTCAATTTTTTTCGATATTGTCTTTTGTGTTGCTTCTATTATTGGTGTTATCTTTACTTTATTCTATATTCCCTTGAGCTCTCTGGCCTGTTCTGTGTATTTGTTCCGCTTCTCTGTCTCTTTGCTCTTAACTAAGTGGGTTGCTGAGACGGTAAAAGCTACATTCTGGCAGGATTTTTTTCTTGTTTAATATTATTATTGTTGTGTTGGAGGGTTTGTTGTTATTAACTCGGAGTTCTCACACGTGTCATTATCACTGAGATCAACAGCTGATATTCACCACAGTGTAAGCAACAACTGATCTTTCTTTCGATACATTTTGCAAATCATTTCTGTTACTGCAACATCCGTTCACTATTAATTTTTGCTAATTGCGTTTTTCTGGGAGGTGAGCGCCAATCATCCTTCCTACGATCTCAACTGGAGATTCGGATATTGTTGCACTTTCTCAATTTTTCATTCTCTTTGACACGTCATGACCAATTTCCTGGAATTATCAGACGCCAGGTAAACCAAATATAAGATTTTTCATTACTTCGTGTAATTTTTGAACGTATTAAATCGGATAGTTTCCGTTACTTTGGTTTAGCGTTATACTCATTATGTGCTTTGAATTGCGCTTATGTACTTTTATTCAATGTCATTTAATCTGCGATTGGTTGGAATTATATGGTTATACAATTTGGTTTCCGCATTCAAGATTTTTTTTTAATATTTCATATGTACCGTCTATGTAAATTTACTATGTAGGTTGTTTATTTTATTGAGGGCATTTTTTACTATTTTTTTACCATATTAAGGAATTTTTTTCAGTTCTATTACTATTATTTGTATTACAGCGGCTTTTTTTATTTTTAATATCCTCTAAATTTTTGTGATGAGTTCAGTCTAAGTCTTTCTTACTTTTTGGCCTTTACCTGGGACAGACAAATTTCCTGTTGGAAATAAGTTCTTTTTGCCTACTATTATGTTCGGTTTTTTTGAATGAGCGTTATCGTTTCTATTCCCAAATCTCGTATGATTTTATGTCTATATGTTTCTCCGGTGTATGTGTTGATAATATCGACCGACGTTCGTTTACATATATACGTTTAACTACATAGCAGAGGCATCCATATCAGTTTTGTATTTCGTTTGGCTAGTTAGTTGCGTTCACTTATGGTATCGTTTACTGCTTCGTCTCTTTGTCTTAATAGTCTACATCGATTGTTCTCCTAGTTTAATCTATTTCGTGAACAATTCAAACGACTGTTGGTAGCTAACAGAAATATTTTCTCTTTTTAACATATTTATAATATAGGTTTCTGAAAGCGTTCAAGAGATTTTCAGAAACAGAAGCATTAAAATAGACACCAAACTTAACGTATGAATAATCTGTTTTTGTGTACGGTTGTGAATGCTGGATGATCACCAATCGCACGAGGAAAGACTAGAGACTTGGTTTCTGAGAAGAATTTTAAAGGTGTCCTGCTTAGCAAAGAACACAAATCTAGAAGTCTTAGTAATAGCAAACACAGAAAAGTCTTTAAAAAGAACAGTACGAAAAAGACAAATGAGGTTCATGGACCATGTCTACAGAAAGATAAACAGGATAAAACAAATTAATTTGACGGGAAAAATCATAGGTAGTAAAAGCAAGGATGTTAGCAAGAAACGTACGTTGACAGTCTGAATACTTGGGCAACATAAAAATGAGACCAACAATGAATTCATGTATGCCTCGAGGGAGAGAGATAGATGGAGAGCTATAGTCGTCAATGCCTGTATAAGGCAGGACAACACTTGAAGGAAAAATATCAGTTCCGTGCATGTGACTTTTTCATACTTTTTAATAGTCAAGTACAGAAACTGTTGTGGCTTCGCAATAGTACGTCACGTTCATCGCTTTTTTTAATTTAACCGGATTTTTTTTCTTTTTTTTTCATTCGCGAACTCTTATGCCGAACAGTATATAGTCAGACAAGTTTTAAAATAGTATAGACAATCTCTAACTAAATTAAGGACTCCAGAACAAAGACAGGGGGCTAACTGGTGATTTTTCTTAATTTTTATTGAGGTGGCTCGTTTTTGTAGGAGAGTGAAAGCATCTTTATTTTTGTTTTGATTAGTTTTAAAGGAGAGTTGGACTGTGCATTGGCGTATATTCTATGTGAACTTTATTTTTAAGGGTTTGATTGATAATTAGACGTGTTTGCCAAGCTAATATTTATAACGTTAAATGTGGGCCTTCATCCAACGTGGTTAATATTCCCCATCAAATTTCTGCGATTTTCGAGGAGACCTGTTCTTGCAAAAATATGAGACATTCAAAGTTATCTGCGTTAAATTCAAAATGTTTGAACTCCTCACGATGTTTATTTACAACTAATACCAACGTTAAGTAGTATTCTTTGTCTTTTGTTAAGTACAAGCGTTTCCGTCTTCTTTTAGGACATGTGTTACATTGTGGGGTGGTGTTTATATATACGTCGTGTATGTGTGTGATGGAGCAATTCATATATGTTTTGTGTGTTTGTGTGACGTGTTACTATTCTCTATAGTTGCTTCTTTACTATCTGAACCCAAAGTATCGTGGCGCAGTCTATTTATGTTCCGTGATCGTCTAAACGTGATGAGTACGTCTGTGTCAGAAATAACATAAATAGATAATGTATTTCGACATACCTCATCAACATTTCAACCGCGTAGTTGGTCTTGTGGTCCATCTAGAATTCATCTGCTATTGGAGAGAAGCTGGAACCTGTTTGAACGAATGCATTTAACTCCAAGACGATGGTTGGTTTTATACAGTTTTTATTCACTTTCCGGTTGTTGATCGCAGAAAGTTAGCATCTTTGCTTGGGTGGTTAATTCTTGTTTCTAATTTTGAGACACGTCAGCTTCCTCCAAAGGGGGGATACCTGTTAACCCCTCTTCCCTGCCTAGTGTTCAAATTCCAACTCGACTCTGTGTTCAGTCAACCTGAATGCGTGACAAAAACCACGTCCTTCCGGTCAGCTATTTTTAGATCTTCCGGTGCAACTTATCCATTTTACACGTCGATATGTTTTGAAAACTTTTATCAAAACATAACTTCACATATCATCTCTTGTTTACCTCGCCAGATAGATAGATAGATAGATAGATAGATAGATAGATAGATAGATCGAGATATATACATAAATATATATATATATATAGATAGATAGATAGATAGGTAGCTAGCTAGCTAGCTAGATAGATAGATAGATAGATAGATAGATAGATAGATAGATAGATAGATAGATAGATCGACAGAGATGTAAATAACAGATAATTTCCCGTGTTCCACAGCTATATAACACATGGAAGCTCTAAGGATTAATAGTTTTTTATTGTTTTTTTTTTGTTATAAGGTAAACTGCTTCAGAAAAAGTCAAGTCACTATTTTTTGGAGTAGAATATAATCCACAAAATTATTTGGTTTGGTGGTTCCTAACTTTCTAAGTAGAAGGCGAACTCTGCTAGAGTATGCTTATTATCATAACTTATTTCATTCTTTCGGAAATATGAAGCGACAGTTTATCCTCGTCTGAGAAATAAATGAAATTGTTAATTGGTCTTCAAATGGTGTGAGAAAGTATTTTCAATCTCAGTATTTGGACTCTTATTCTATAGACTCTGTTTTTAATAATATTTTTTAAACACTGGTTCTTCGCTGTTTTTGCAGTTGAAATTCTTCGCTGTGTTATCATTATTTTATGTTTCTTTGTTTTTTTTATTGTTGTTAATTAAATGATTTATTAGATTGTTCATCATTCTAATTCTGGTTCTATTTATATTTTTTGTATTTTCTTATGTTTTTTTTAGTTGTCGTTCATCGTTCTTTTTTGTTGTTGTTGAAAATCTATTTAGTATTTAACCCATTGGAACATACTAGACTGGAAGTATTACTTCCGGCACCTTTATATATCACACTTTTATTTTGTTATTTAATCCTTTCATTCCATGAATGATGTTTCTGTTAAAAGGGGGAATAAATTAATACTTTCTGGGTCGGAAGTTATCCACCTAACACATTTATTCGCCAAGAAAATAAAATCATTTTCGTAAAGTGCATCTTTCGAATCAAAGTATCACAATTAGTAAGCAGTAAAATAAAAGTTTATAATTTCAACACTGATGCATTTTCTTCTTCTAAGAGAGAAAAATACGTAATTCACTCTTGTTAAAATTAACACAGTAACAGAATAAAATGAAATAACTTGCGTCGTGTTTGAAAGTACAAGGGAATCCAATTTAAGAAATTTAATTGAAAGATTCTTTCCACATTCGTTAATAAAGCATATTCTTTAGCATTCGATGTTGTTAAGGAATTTCGCCGTTGTTTCTCTGCCTTGCTTTTTTTTTAAAAATTCTTGAATAAATGGTTTTAAATACTTGTCACCTGAGTTGTGGCGCTATTTAATTATGAATAAAAGTTCCTTAAGTGTTGCGAGCGACATAAGTTCGAGTTCTGTAATAAATCATCATTATCAATACGAAAAACGACAAAGATTCATATTTCTTGAAAACTCTTGTTGTTGATGACAAAGGTACAAGTTCCTTAATTTTTCTCGACGTCAGTGTTCTTTTCGTGTAAACATGCAAAAGAAAACAAAAACTCCTTAATTAGTGGAGACAAAATATTTTAAACAGAAAAGGAAATACAACAAAGGAAGAGTGTGAGTATACGTCAGTCCGACTGCCATGTACGCAAGACTCGAGCATAATCAGTCTGCTAACGCCGACAGACTATTCTCCTGGTATTTATAATATTTAGAAGATTTTGTTAATATCTGTAAGGTAGATGTACCACAACAGAAACAAAAAAAAAACATATATAAAAAATCACTTTTTAGTATAATAAAAAATATATCATCAACATTTATATAAATATATTTCGTCATTTTTATTTACAAAATAAAAAAAAATTGTTTAAGTAAATAATGCGTGAAATTCTTCCGCGGATTCGACGTGAAAATTATAAAGGATTATTATAAGAATGTCGGAATATTTATGCATACTAACAGTAATTCTTGACGAGTTTTAAAGAACGTTCAAGAACCTCTAATATCGACAAAGGCATCTGC
>NC_136496.1:114636613-114749113 GCF_053919585.1 Euprymna scolopes
AACAACGTCGCATAGAATTTATTTTGTTGAAGAAAGAATGAAATGTGGCAGAAAAGAAAGAAAGAAATTTAGCATATATCGTAAGTGAAAAAATAGGGAGAATGAAAGTAATAGAAAAAAAACGGGAAAAAAACAGTACATACATATAGTCTTGGAAGTTTTTTTAACCTTGAAAACAATACAAATTTTTTTTTTTTTCATTTAGTCAATGCGTCATTTAATTACCTGCAAATCAATGCATTAACTTGCTCTCTCGAATTCACTATAGTACTAATGTAATTTAATGGATCATCAGGTGTTTACCATGAAACACTATTTCGGGGATTTAAAATCAAAACAGTATATTACATCATGGCTCCCCAGCAGTGTTGATCAAACACCCCCTTAATGTTAAGAAGACATGTAACAAATAGTAGATCTAGTTTCCTATTCTTAATTTAGCTACCCTATTTATGTGATAAAAATGAATTTCTTGCACGTCTTTGAACCTACGATAAACGTACCGCTAACTGGATTTTTGTGCATTTTAGGTATCCAATACATACATCGAAGTCTTTTGGGGTTTTTTCTTCTAACTTTAATCCTACTTTTTTTACTAACATTACTGCTATTCAGAATAATGATATTTAAATTAATATCACTTACTTTATAGTTATCTGAAACGTTACCTATAATTCCTACTTCTATCAATAAACGTTGTATATAATATTTTTTTACATATAAAAGCTATATTGTTTACCGCCTTATCAATAGGAACTATTACAAACTTATCTTGAAGTATTTCATTTCAGAATTTTTAAGAAGAGGATAATTATTTTAGGGTGTTTAAATTTTTTTATAGGTTTAACCTTTTCATTTACGCATTCAAGTATATTATTTTTCCATGCATCAAACGTAGACTGTGCTAATTTATATTTATTTACCATGAACATAATAAAACCTTCTAGTGCTTTAGTTCTTTCTCTAATGCATTTAGTGCAATTTAGGCATTTAGACTCTCTATAATTGGGACCTTTACTAAGGAGTTTTCTTAATTTAGAATTTGTTACTATCTTTATATTTCCTGTAATTACATGTTCTATTTCATTATTACAGAAAGGAGAGGAATCGCATTCACATTCTGGAATATTTATAATATTATCATTTATATTTATATGTTCTACCGTTTTTTGTTTTTTTTATAATCAAAACCTTATTACGTATGGTTGGCCCTAGTTTATATGTAACTATTGTAATTTTTTTGGTCTTTTGTCTGTAGCTCATTTGGTAGTAATTGTATGTTTTTTTGTTTATGTAATGTTTTAGGTAAATTTATATCATCAAACCCTTTATTTTCATACAAATCTACACAAACATTTCTAGGTTTATTTTTTATACCTTCCACATGTGGCTTATATAATTTAGTGTCAATTATATCAAGAATATAATCATACCATTTGATGGAATAGTCTTTCCTATATATCATATCCGGTTGTAATAATATTTCCGATGCTATTTCCTTTAAAAATCTTTTTTTGTTTGATTAAACAGTTTTCTAATATAATTGAAAGACTCAGAATTTGATTAATCATAATATCTTTAATTTTACTAAAAAAAAAACCCTCGCATGAAATAGCTGATTCTCTATTATTTCTATTAGCATAAGTTCTATCTATAATACCATAGCGAGGCAAAGTTGGATATAATTCAATCCCTAACCGTGTTAATGTTTTTATGTATTAATTTCGAAAAGGTGCTGAAACAGTTTATGATTTAAACATTACTTTATTTCAAGTATATTTTAAACAGTGGGGTGGGGGATAGGGATTCAGTCCCGGAAATGACTTAAACCGTTTACGATTTAAACATTACTTTATTTCATGTATATTTGTAACATAGTGTGAGGGATATGAAATCAGTCCCGGAAATTGCTAAAACGGTTTACGCATTAAACATTACTTTATTTAATTTATATTTATAACAGTGGGGTGGAGGATAGTAAGTCAGTCCTGGAAAGGGCTGAAACAGTTTACAATTTAGGCATTACATTATTTCATGCATATTTTTAGCAGTGGGTTGGGGATATAACGTCAATCCCAGAAATGGCTGAAACAGTTTACGATTTAAGCATTACTTTATTTCATGTATATTTTTAATAGTGGGGTGGCGGACATGAAGTCAGTGCTGGGTTTGAATGAAATAAGTGCAAATATATACTAGCAGAAAGCATCGCCCAGTATTGAATGAGATAGGTGGAAAACATAAAGTAGCAGAATACCCAGTGTCGCCCGGGATCGAATGAGATAGGTACAAAATATATACTAGCAGAATATTCGGCGTCACCCTGGATTGGATAAGATAGGCGGAACATATATAATATGAGAATTGATTGATGTGTCTGTAATGAAATAATCAGCCCAGGCAATATATCAAAGTTATTATTAAAGTAAGGGGGAGCGACATACTGGGTTAAAGTTATGAAAATTATTGTAAAAATTAGTAACATTTTCAAGAATTATGAAAAATGATATGTGAATTACTTGATTGGTGTGTTTGTAATGAAATAATGAGCCCAGACAATATATCAAATGTCTTATATTAGTAGGAGAAAGTCATAATGTGTGGTTTTAATTATAAAAAATGATTGTCGAAATTAGTAACATATCAAATAATTATGAAAAATGAGGAAATGTGAGTTAATTGATTGGTGTGTTTGTAATGTAATAATCAGCCTAGGCAATATATCAAAGTTCTTATTTTAGTAAGGGAAGGGCTGTGCGGTGTGTTAAACTTATGAAAAAGTATTGTCTAAATTAGTAACATATCCAAGAATTATGAAAAATGATTAAATAGTGGGTGTTACAGTTCTATTCAGAGCATGCCGGGTGGAAACCATCTGAAAAGGGTAATTTTTCCCGAAACATATTATGGATATTGTCACAGACACAGCAAGTAAGCATTTATACTTAATACAATTGAATAAATATATGTATATATAGACATATATGTGTGTACTTATTGATTTGTAAATCGCCATTTGTTTTCGTCTTCTCTCATCAACACAGACTATATCTCATTCCTTGCATTGTGATAGCCTTCTAAAACTCTACTAAATACCTATTCCACACAATGCTTCAAGCAAACTACATATCAATTCTATATATATCTATATATCTATATATTTATATATATATAAAAAATGGTAATTAGAAAAAACTGAAGAGAGTGCTCAGTATTATTGCAGAGCAAGTATATATTTTTATTACCGTTTCATCTGCTTAGTTACACATGTTTCGATTACTGAATGTATATATATATACTATTTTATCACTCCAAACAAGGCACAGTGACACTTTTACCTAAGAAGTTACTATTTGTGATTAAATGTACACATAATATGTGGTGTAGCAGCAAAATATATGTTTTATTGCACTTAAACTTTTACATGTCAGTACCATCAGGGAGTAGGGATCTGGGAGAAAATTTCAAAATCTTGCAGTTGGAGGGAAAATATTTAAGTAGACCTTACAGCATATAGGGATCTCGGCAGTGTAGTGGTGAATTTTTTCTGCTTCTAGGGTTACTCGAGCTATTCACATCAACGGAGAACAAGTGCTTCGAGTTCTTTAAAACACATCCTATTCAAATACTTGTAAAACAGGCACATATATGCACTATTTCGGTTGGTTGACGACTCTTTTTTTAATCCTGTCTAAGAGCGAGAAATATTTACAGTAAACACGAAAGACAGAAGAAAAACTAGACAAAGAACACAGAGTGTACACTTATGGGGTAAAGGACAACGAGAAGTAAAAGAAACAGAGAAAAATGATACAAGTATTACAGTTAATAGATGCGAAGCAGAGAAAATGAGATTGAAGAAATGATCGGAAGAAAAAAATTAGTCGAAATATAAAATCAAGGGACTAAAAAAACAAGCAGAATAGATCGGAGAGGGGGGGAATTTAAGAAGTGATGAAGAAGAAAGAAGAAGAAGAAGAAGAAGAAGACGACGAGAAAGAGTCAAATGGAAAAGTCAAAAGGCTTGTAGATAAGAAAAAGAAGATAAGGAAATATGAGAAAGTGAAAGATTACAGGGGAAGAGATGTAGAAGAGAGAGTCGGACAAAGAGAGGAAGAGCTGGAAACAGGGAGTAAGAAAGATGGGAAAAAGTCAGAACAATAGTCCGAAAAATCCCAATAACACGAACATTTAAACTTATTTAACCAACCTGAGAGGTTACACTTTCAGTGCTCCCTGTAGGGGAAAAACGTCACTCAGTAGTAGTATAGTATTAGGGGGGAAAAACAAAACAAAAAAATCTAGTCATATGCAAGTTGAATATGTTTAGTGCGGGTTCACACACCGGGGTATTTGACTTCTACAAACATGGGAACACACAAACAAATGCAACAAAAAGAGATACAGTGTAGATGGATACGTAGAGAAAACTGGATATTTGTGAGAGCAAAGTCTTCCGTAAATCATGTTTTTTTCCTGCCGCTTGATCGCAACTATCACCCTAGATCACACGTGCAGTCCCCACAGCACGCGCCAAAACTATAAAACATTATACAACCATAAATATGAAATCTTTAAATGAAATATATAAAAATACGATGCGTTTAAAAAAATTGACCTTGATACACTTCTCGATTACACTCTTTGATTTCTTTCTTTCTTTCTCTCTTCATTTACTTCTCTCTCTCTCTCTCTTTATATATATATATATATATATATATATATATATATATATATATATATATTATAAACATAAAGTGTTTTTCACAGTCATCCTTCTTATAGTATTACCATTACTGTTATTTAAATCTATAATACAAGATAATATTCGGAAATAATACGTGTGTATATATATATGTATATATATATGTATATATATATATATATATATATATATATATATATATATGGAGAGATAGATAGATAGATAGATAGAGAGAGAGAGAGAATAAAAATCTTTATATTGAAAATTTATTCAGATTTTCAAAAAAACTTTATAAACATCTTGGAAGGTTTTTAAAACTATATATAAAAAAGATTATTTAATTTTTATATTTTGTATCAGGCATTGATAAACGTTTTAGTCAGTAAGTTATTTAATCATCTGCAACTGCTGTATCAACTTGCTTTCTCGAATTCACAATAGTTTTAATCTTATTTCAGGGATCATCAGTTGTTTACCATGAAACACTGTTTCGGGGGTTTAAAAACAAAACAGTATCTTTAATTATGGCTCCTCATGTGTATATAAAGTACAAAATAAATATTCAAGTGCGGATTTTTTATGTATAATTTGCACAATTACTTTTTAAACAGGCTTTAATATTTAATTTTTGTGTTAATAAATTTTAATGTGACTGTTGTATTTATCCTCTATGTATGTATATATATATATATATATATATATATATATATATATATATATATATATATTAGGATTAATATTTTAACTTATTATATGATATAATAATAATATAATGATTATCTACAAAATAGAAATTTTCAGTTAAAATAAGGAAAAAAATGTATGGAAATATTATTGAAAAATCGATTTCATCCTTCTTTCACTCTTGGCCCATGAGATAGATAGATAGATAGATAGATAGATAGATAGATAGATAGATATAGGGAGCCAGCAATTTTTCGAGAACTTTTTAAAAGGAAGGCTTATTAAGATAATACAAAACTCAACAATTGTGGTGGAGCTTTATAGAAGAGAAAAAATGAAAACAAATAACAATAGAAATACACTAATTCATATAAATTTAATCTTTGATTCATTAGGGACGTCACATTTCTTAAATATTACCCTGAACGCTTTCTCCTCTTCTGATGAGAAGCATTAGGCTTCGAAATATCTAGGTATAAATAGCATACTTGTCCCGCACATCTAATTGATATAATCTCCATATTGAATCAACGATTAAATTTATATGCATTAGTCCATCTCTTCATATTGTCGTTTTCACATTTTTCCTCTAACATATGTGTGCGTGTATGCAATATATTCGCCATTTTATCATGAGCTGATTAAATTTATTATATTTTAGGTTAATAAATTCCCGAAACCTTTCTTAGAAAAGCTGATTCATTATCAAAAGAGATAATTTTATTCAATTTGATATATTTAAGATAGCCATAAGTAGCATAAGCTGAAAGTTTCCATTTTAACTCGTTAATTAGAATCAAGTAATTCTCCGTAAACAGTAATCAAACAATCTTATAATAATAATTATAATAATAATAATAATCTCCCTGGTGGGAGATGTCCTTTTCTCTTCGCTGCAACCTCTATCTCACAGAAGAGATGTTGCGAGTTTGTCTCTGCTTTATCGTTATTTTCATGGAAAGTGTTCGACTCAGCTTCAATCTATGGTCCCCCCTCGTCAAACTTTCACAAGAAACACTAGACTAGCTGAAAACATTATCAATAATTTTCCCCACCCTTTATCTGTGCCTAAACCTAAACATAGATTCCATGATCAAAGCTTCTTTCTTAGAACTGCACGCCTGTGGAATTGTATTCCGTTTTCCTGCTTTCCAGCTGTCTATAATATGGTTGTCTTCAAGTCCAACGTGAACAAGTTTCTGATGAGCCGTTCCACTTAAGTTAACAAATTTACCAAACTTCCATTACTATCGATTACTATATTGTCCAATTTCTACTGTACACTCTTTAACCCTTATCCTTGAGTGGCCGATCGGCCTTGATAAGTACTGACGCCTATGAAAAAAATAAACAATCTAAATAAAATAATATTGTGACTGTTACTCTGTCTTCTTTATTAAGTATTTATCATCTGTCGCAATCACGTTTCTTTGTTTTTCTGTTGACTTGCAATATAGACCTCCACCCACCACTTCTCACTAAGTTTTATCATCTTTTTTAATCTGACTAAATTGCATATGCTGGCACCTATTTTTGGTGCTTGGGTGGACGATGTTTAAAGCTAAGATGGGTTATCCTTTGAAACTCTTATATATTCTGGACAAATGGCAATAAACTCTGGTTGCGGACAGGTTTGTAAATCCTAAATCTCTGGTCAACTTCTTTTTCTACATGGGGATATGTTTGTAACAGGCTGCTCGTCGAAGACGCAAAGCCTTTGCGACCCCGTGTCACAGAATACATCGTAAAACTTTATTTCAAACCAGTTCCCTTTCTGAACTTGGCAATCGGTGTTGTCGATGGCCATCTGGCCTCGCTTATATTTTCGAAAATCCCAACAAAACCTATGAACTAGCCTGACACTTAGAGCATCCCCGATTTATTGAGGAAAGTATATATTTATTTTATTATTTTTGACAAGCTCGAAGAGCATCCCAGGTAGTGATTTAAATCTAGATTTTAGGTATGCCTTCTTACCCTGTATTTTAGCATTTGCAATATAATTGCACCTAATTCACAGCTTCGTCTGTTACATTTGGAGTAATTCTTTTCATTCTGTATCCTATAAGGTTTAATAATAATAATAATAATGATAATAATAATAATGATAATAATAATAATGATAATAATAATAATAATGATAATAATAATAATAATAATAATAATAATAATAATAATAATAATAATAATAATAATATCAAAAAGGCTGGAAAGTCAGAGGAATGAAAGCACTTACAAGACCTCTACGGGATTAGTGCGAAGGAGACTGAGACGTTGAGAAAGCTTCTTCCATCCATATTTCAGTGATGATATATATCTATATAGACGAATATGTCTATACCAATAATTGTCTATATATCTGGGTATGTGTATATATATATATATATATATATATATATATATATATATATATATATATATATATATACTCTACAACTTTGGACTCTGCTATTGGCAAACATTTGGTTGATAATCCATGTTGTGCCAATCAGTATAAAATAGAGTGGTTTGAGGTACTGCATAGAGCGGACTCCAAAAATCATTTAAGAATTTTGGAATCTGTCTCTATTGCCTTTCGTAAACCATCTTTATGCCGGCAGAAGGATACGGTGAAGGCGTTGAATCTCTTCGGGGAAATTTGATAACCCTTTTTTTTTTTTTTTTTTCCTTCCTTCGCGGTGCCATTTTAAACGCTTTTTTCTCTTCACCAATTAAATTTACTTTAAATCGTCTTTCTGGCACTTTTAGTACTCGTTTACTCGTTCCCCCCTTTTGCTCTTTATTTCGGCATTATGTTATTTAATTTTATACTATCGATTCTCTCCTGACGAGATGATAGTCGAAAGAGCTTTTGAGAGATATCCGCCCCTTTTATTTAAATGTATCTATACATTTTGTACCTCTAAACATTTATTCATATATATATATATATATATATATATATATATATATATATATATATATATGTACATATATATATATTAGTTACATTCTAATTTTCAATATTTTACTCATTGTACTATTAAATCAATTCTACATGTCTAAATTTCAGTATATTTTACAGAAAAGATTTGAATAGCTTTACTTTGACATTCAAGACAGCTACAAAAACAAAACATACTTTCTATAGACTTTTTAGACTTCATACCATCATGTCTAATTATTTTTCAAGTTAAAACCTCTGATTTCCTGATGAGTATACGTCATAAAATAGTCAGTATTGACACAATAATAATGATTATTTCTCCGTGACAAAACTGTTCTGTTAAATATACGAGAAATTTGAATACGTGAAAGAGACTGAATGGGAAAATGAATTCAATCTTGTCAATTGAATCGTACCTAGACTACCATATATATATATATATATATATATATATATATATATATATATATATATATATATATATATATATATATATATATATATATATATATATATATATATATAAAATAAAGATTACAATTAAATTTACCAAAATGATCCAAGATGGTAAAATTAAAGTATATTATAAATATTGAAGAATTAATATTTATAAAATTATCTCAGCCAGATGTAAAAGCTCGATAAAACCAAATAGGAAATAGAGCTTATAATATGAGCAAACAATTAATAGAATATGTTAAAAAACACTTTGAAATGAGTTAAAAACATATTTAATCTGAAAAGGAAACACTAGATAAATGGATAGTCTTTAATCCACGGAGTTTCGAAGAAATACTTTCCTTCTCATCAGAGGGTAGGAATTAGCAAAATGAGAGATCGGATTTTGCATGCAGAAGTATTTGCTGAAACAACAAGTAAGTCAAAGATCTTGAAAACAAAAAAAGTGAAGCAGAGGGAATATGGTGAAGAAAAAGGTGATTACACATGAATGGATAGTCTGGTGGAAGATAAAAAATCCAGTGACGGTAAAATCCAAATGTAAAACTTCAAGAAAGTTAAAAGAATTTCGATTTGTACAAGTAAAATCCAAGGAAATCCCGTAATTGGAAGAAGATAGTCCATAATAATCCAAAGGCAGAAATATATATATATATATATATATATATATATATATATATATATATATTTAATTAGAGACTTGTTTTTTTATTTGTGAATTTTCAAATTATTTCATAAGTCTCGCTAATTTCCGCGTATGTTTTTTTTCTGAAACGTTTTCGTTGTAATTGATTAGAAATTGTAAGACAACAAACTATTTATTTTGATTTAAAACAAAGCAAGATTGTATCATTTCGTCGTTAGTGTGCAACATACTACATGCTAGTTGAAAGTTTTTATAAACAGTTAAAAATAGTCGACGATTGGAAGGCAAAATTAGAAAACTATGTAGAAACAAAATATTTAACAACGCCCCTCTCATTTTTACGAACGAATTTCTTAATAATATGTTACTATTTAGAAAGCCATTTTTAACATGGAGAGAGAACGGGCTTAAACTATTCAGTGTCTTCTCTCTATGAATGAAGTGAAAATTTTATTTTAATTATAAAATATTGGTGGGTTATAAAATTGAGTTGCTTTGCTGTAAAAAACAAAACAAAAACGAGATTCAAATAATAATAATAATAATAATAATAATAATAATAATAATAATAATAATAATAATAATAATAATAATAATGATAGCAGCAATAAATCTGTAGATTAAGACTCTCAGCTAAATCTCTATTCCGAACTGAAATATTACTTCTATAGGTGATTAAATGTGAAACCCTTAAAGAAAATTTAAGAAAGCAATCATTTTAATAGTTAGAGTGGAAGCTCAGTTTCGAATATACATTTAACGTAAAATAATCATCATTTCTGGGCCATTCTAATTCTTTATGGATGTTAACTAAATTGTTTCCAACTAACTTATGTTTGATTGGCAATGCGGTAAAACCATGCGTAATCGCTTTAAAAAATAGACATCCCCCCCCAAATAGACGTACATAATTTATCTTTTGAACTCGAAAATCTGCACAGAATTCCGGTTGGAGGTTACATCGATCGAAATGTTAACAAAATGTAGTACATGTTCTGATGTATTCTTCACCTATTCTCTCCTTATTCAATGAAGGAAAAATCCTTTTAGACTGAGGTAATTTAAATTTTTCTTTCGACCCAAAGTGCCCCATTTTTAGAGATGGATATTCCTCATACTAAAAAAACAACCTTGTGTCTTACTTTACCGTCTAGGGGAGACAAGTAAATAGGAAAACTCAGCGTGAGAACAGTAGTAGTACGAAGCGTGTTCTTAATAAAATAAAAATCGATTTTATTTTATTAAGAACCCTTAACATTTTATGATATGTTTTAAAATATAATTTGGGAGGAGGGATAGCTGATTTTTTTAAAAGACTCTTGGACAACCAGCTATTTTCAATCAATATTTATTCAATACTTTTTCTAAATTTATATGCGCTACTAACCCTCTATTCTAAATTCTAAAATAATTTGTTTTTAGTTGGTTCACAAATATCCCCCATAAAAGTAGATTATCATTGGAGGAGGGTATTTTCAAATGTAGATATAAATGTTTTCCCTTTATGTATGTTATCCAATACTTGATAAATTTATTGTGAGATATTTATGTACATTTTTAACTTTCTCGAAAGATACAATAAAAATTAACAATGTCAGAGGACGCAGTGGTCAGACACAGAGGCTCCAAGAAAATAAAAATTGCCCAATCGTTTGAAATTTTTTACCTGTGATCTCTCTTAGAAGCGTCATCTAGATATTTGGCAAGTAGATGGGAAAAATATTTGAACTTTTGATCAGGCTTAAGACGGCATCTGCCGCCATAAAACCCCTTAAATCTAAGCATAAGTAAATGATAACGGAAGAACCAAAGAAAATTTTATGCTAAAAGTTTTTCACATGGAAGCATAAAAATTCAAAAATTCAATTCAAAACCAAGCTTTTTCATAATGTATGGTCCATTCCTCGTCATATTTGTCAATGCTAAGTGAGGAAACAGACAAAAACCTACCGGACAAAACCAAACTGGACAAAAGCATAAACCTATAAAATAAATAAATTAAAGATTAAAAAAATGCACTTTATATTCTATTTTCATTTAATTAGCAATAATGCTTGAAATTATTTTTCCTGACAAAATTTGTCTAATTTTAAATATTTTTTTTCGATACCTTATAAATAAATAAATTAAATTCTTGTGGAGTTTACCAAGTGAATTTTCGCAAAGTTTCAAATTTTGATTTGTTTATTTTACACTAATAAAAAAATTACATCCTATTTAGATGTTCCTATTTGCCATGCCTCCCCACGACACAGAGTTGACACCAGGTTCGTTTTTTTACGTGGTGAAAAGGAACAAAATAAAAATGTTCTCATTGTAAATAATTTCTCCTCCGCTGAAAGAAAACAAGTAATTCAAGTGCAGCATCTGAAGAACAGATTATGATCTATGAAGTTTAATTCTACTAATAGTTTAAAAACAATAAAGACTTATCTTCAGTACAAGTAATGGACAATTAAGTTTTTATATTAACAGAATCGATTTTGGAATCGGAAGTTTTTCCGATTCCGATATCGATTTCGATTACCGATTCTGATTCCGATGAATCATCCCAACACTAATATATATATATATATATATATATATATATATATATATATATATATATATATATATATATATATATTAGTGCAAAGTTTTGTTGAAAGTTCAAAGACTCACGTTTTCTTTTTTATAACCTTCGTTTATTTCCTGGATTTTCCATTACAGCTGTTTCATTAATGAGTTGACAATTTTATGATTAATGTTTCCGTAAAAGTATCCTGTCCCCACCAACTTCTTCAGATGTTTATCCATTAGGTTTTTACAACAAATGGTATATTTTTAACATGCTGGACATTGTATTCGGGTAAAAATATTTCCACAGCAATGCTTCCTCCCTTCCTCCATCTTTTTGTGTTATGTATATATATATATATATATATATATATATATATATATATATATAGAGAGAGAGAGAGAGAAAGAGAGAGAGAGAGAACCTTCCATCTATACCTACATTTTAATTTTAATTGAAAAGGGTCAGGAAAGACTTTACGTACTTAAAAATGTGTTCTGTATATGATATTTTTATATATGATAGCGCATTTATCATCCATCTCCATGAGATATAAATATTATTCCGCTGGCAGAACAATAGAAAACACAAGTCAGGTACTGATGTTGCTGCAAACATCACACTATGTAACATGACCAAAATCCGCAGCAAATTCCGTGGAATCTAGTAGCTTTATATCCTCATAGACTTGAAACATGTACCTACATTAGAGATGGCTTCCCATGTCGTAAGGAATCTCCAGAGAAGATTCGTAATTGTTCTATGTATGTTTCAGAGTAGCACTGGCTCACAGCTCCGCATACATATTTGCCCTTAATCGTCCCCATAACAGCGGATTTACTATCATTGAGAGTATCTCGGAGAAAATTGACCACATTTAGTCTGCTTATCCCTCGGCTAACTTTCACATTTGTGGAAACTTCAATATTTATGTTGAATGGGTGACCCACTTAAACCAGACGGATTATGAGGGGAGACACTGTCTTGATTTCTTGATTGCTTATTAACTAACACAAATCGATCATGAACCAACACTATGTCTGACTTACGGAAAGTATGCAAGTCTTCCTGACATTTTTCTGTCAACTAGCCCAGAAATGTGCTCATCTTCCTTTTGTTTGCATTGGGATCTTCCAGCCACACAGTTATCCCAATTAAGATAGAAACAATATGTAATAGTCCTCAGACGTACATCTCTATCGTACTGACTATCGAGGCTTTATAGCTGATTTGGATAATTTCCGAACATTTATATCAGATATACTACTGCGCTCCCTGTTTAAAAAACTTGTCCTTTATAATATCTGATTTAACGGAATTGTTAATTGCCGGTATAGAAAACTTTATATGCTACACTAAATTTCAACAAAAGCCTAATAACCAGCCGATGTCCAATCCAGAATGTGGCCCCACAATTTGAATTGCTTTCAACGAAATAGATGTTGTGAAACACAACCCATCTTTACTACTGCTAGCAATCAGTGTCAGAATTTCATAAAGAATTCAGGAGATTCGTATGCCCAATACGTCAATTTTAAAGTGGAGGATGGGTTCTCACTAGTTTTGTCGAATAAAAAGCAGTCCTGAACAGAGATGTATTCTGTATCCCAACCATCTTCCTGTAATCGTTGATAAAAACATTGCAGCAAATTCTACATTTTCGATCAAGGTCGCCTACACTCCGTATTTCCTCCTGCGACTGAAAATACCCTATGTGACATACAAATAATTATGATTGATGTTGCCAAGCTTATAAAATACCAATATTCCAGGAAAGCAATTGACTCCGACTGCATTCCAATCCTAATGCTCAAAAAGCTTCAACCAGAATTAACTCCCATACTTAGAAATTTGATTAAACGTTGCCTTAAGGAGAAATGCTTCAACACCCTGGAAAACTTCGTGTCTGCCTCTAATTTAAAAAAAATATGGAGATTGGTCATCATTTTCTCAGTACAGTTTTATGTGGTTTATAAGTAAGTTGCTGGAATCTGTGATAAGTTGAGAAGTGGTAAACCATCTCAACAGACATGGCCTACTCCAGTGACACGCAATATGGTTTCCATTCTGTTAGATCTACAGCTTAAATGCTCTCTCTCTCTCTCTCTCTCTCTCTGTCTCTGTCTCTGTCTCTCTCTCTGTCTCTCTCCCTCTCTGTCTCTCTCTCTTTCTCTCTCTGTCGCAAAGATTCGGATAGATATATGCACGTGCTTGGAGTCTATATTCGAAGCACCCTTTCCATAACCAGAGAGCAACATCTGGAAACAGGTTACTGGACTTTTATATGTTTTAGACCAGCCTTTCATAATTTCATTAGTTGCTTATATCTTCTCTACGGTACCCTCTCAAGTCAAGACTCTACTCCAATCGATCATGTTTATCTCCTTAGATAGTAACGCCCAACTACATGTGTTTGATGACTTTAATGTCCACCATAAAAACGCAGACCATCTAGTGATATTCATAAATATTGCCTTCATATCCTAACCCCAAAGTGGGGATCCACTCCTCAAAATGATAACGTTCTACAAAAAGACTGATCGGGAAGCCATCAGAGAACTTATCAGATGCCCCATGGACTAATGTATTCTCTTTCCCTGCTGAACATTGTGCAAATGAGACAACTGAATGTTGTGAAGCGGGTATTGAAGCATGTCCCGCACGGAAGTATTATAGCACGCCTCATTCACCTCCATGGTTAACTAAAGATTGTGCATCTGCCATTGCACAAAGGCAATGTGCGCACCGCCGGTTCGTCCGCTATAAGTCAACTACAAATAGGCAAACATTTATAGATGCTAGAAATCATGGTATGAGAGTAATGACCACAGATAAAAGAAGACATGCTGAAATAATCAGGGAACGTATAGAATTGCAGAAGATAGGAACGATTTCTGGGAAATTTATAGTAGTGTAGTGAATAAAGTACAATCATTAATTCCCCCACTATCCAACAACGAGAAGGTTGCATGAATTGCAACCGAAAAGGCGAAACTGTTTGCTCGGTGATTCGACTCCAACTCCACCCTAGAGCTAACAAACAACCCTCTCCCAAATGTTCCTATACGGAGGGAAACCACAATTGATGATCTGAAAATCACCCCTTCACATGTCCACGATATCATAAAAAACTTGGACGCCTCCAAAGCGTGTGGGCTTGATCTCATCTCTGCTATACTAATTAAGAAATGCTCAGCTGAACAAGCCCCCTGTATTTCCCAAACTCTACAACCAATGCTTTGTTGAATCCTGCTTCCCTAATAGCTGGAAGGTGGCCTCTGTATTACCAGTGTAGAAGAATTCTGGTGAGAGAACCGAACCTTTCAATTATCGTCCTATAAGTCTCATCCCCCGCTTCGCTAAAATCTTCGAGACGCTAATCAATCAAGTACGAGTCCACTATCTTACAAAAGCCAATCTTCTTCCTGACAAACAGTTCGGATTTAGAAAATGAGATTCTACTGCAGTCATCTCTGAAGGCATTTTCCATGAACTGGATAAAGCTGTAGCTCTTGATATGTATCCAAGGCCTTTGGCAAAGTCTGGTATAAGGGCTGCTAATGAAAATCTAATCATAAGATATCCCTGGACGAATATTAAATATAATTAGATCCTTCGTTACAATAGGACAGTACAGGATGGCATTGATGGGTGTTCATCCAAGCAGCATAACATTAATGTGGGAATGCCTCAGGGGTCGATCATTGGAAGACTATTATTCTTGATATTCATCAATGACCTTCCCGATAATATTGATTCTGATATGAGTGACATTTAACGCTAGTAAGACTAAACTGCTCACCTTTAACAATTATAAGAAACGTCTCCGATACCAATGACAAATAACACCGTATCTGAGAATTCGTTCTTCAAACTCCTCGGCTTAATATTCACAGGAAATATGAACTGGAATAAATATATTGATGACGTTGCGAAGGCTGCTGCAAGGAAGGTGGGATCCCTCTATCATGCTAGAAAACTGCACACGCCTGAGAGTAAGCTGTACAGTCGGCTATGTATAGAATATTGTTGCCACAAGTGGACTGGTACATCTACCACTAGTCTCTCACTCTTGGGTAGGGTCCAACAAAAGGGTGTGCAATTAAATAGGTCCCACTTTGTCAACTAGGCTCTAACCCCTGTCTCATCGCCGCAATGGTGCTTCCCTGTGCCTGTTTTACAAGTATTTTAATAGAATGTGTCTGATGAACTCCTTGCACGTTCTCCCTCGGCGTATATATCACCGACAAACCCACTTAGCAAGAAAATCACACCCCTTCACTGTTGAGGTCTTTAAATGTCAGAAAATCTTATATTCAAATACCGTCTTCCTTAGAGCGACTAGACGTTGGAATTGTCTTCCTGCTACCTGTTTTCCAAACTGTTCTGATATGCAAAAGTTCAAATGCAACGAAAACCAACATCCTAATCTTTCTTAGGCATATTTTCAATTATTAGCCTCTTACTTTCAAGTAGCAATATGCCTTGTTTAGATTGAATGGGAATAAAAATAAAAATAAAAAACCGATGATCTATGTTAATGTGTAAATAATAATAACAATAATAAGATTTATTATTATTATTATTATTATTATTATTATTATTATTATTATTATTTATTTATTTTCAATTTTCACCCCATACAAGGCATAGTGCAACTTTGAAGTAGGAGGCTACTATCGGGGACATAATTTGCGGGGACATTATGAAGGGAGATGAGTAGAAAGATGTTTGTTCACATTACACTTGAACTTCTGCATATCAGTGCAGTTGGGAAAACAGAATCCCGGAAGGGAGTTCCAAAGACTTGCAGTTCTAGGGAAGAACTATAATAATATATAATATATCAATTATTATTATTATTATTATTATTATTATTATTATTATTATTATTATTATTATTATTATTACGATTGTTATTAGTATTATTATTATTGTTGTTATTATTAGTAGTAGTATTATCATTATTATTATTATTATTATTATTATTATTATTATTATTATTATTGTAAAAACCAAATATACAAATTCCATAAATAAAAATACACACGCAAACACAAAGTATTAATTAAAGGGTAAGAAAGAGAGAAAAACATGGATGAGAACGGAACGAGCGAGACTTGGAAATGTTTGGAAGATACTGAGATTTTGAAGAGGCTTATTGCTATTCAAATTCCAGTGAAGACGAATAGCTATTGAAAAATATGAAACAATGCTAAACGCATATACGATGATGCAAAATGTATCTACAATTGCTACTGAAAGAGGAAACGTTCTGTTACTTATATTCTAGGGAACGCAACATGTTCTGATCAATGAGCAACCACTCGTAATAACATGTGTGAACACTTGTAGGGAGAAAATGATGCTAATAATTCGAAGAAAAAAAGTAAAAAAAAAAAAAAACAAGTAATACGTGCATATCTGTAAAAGTATATGACGCCTCCTATCCAAAACAAACGTAGAGCCTGTGTCGATCTGGATTGGAACAAACTTTTTTTAAAAAACGCCCTTTTTACTGGCCGAGGACAGAAAAGATGAGGTTTTGTATTGGAACAGATACTAAACCCTAGCAAAAAAAAAAAAAAAAAAAAAAAAAAACAACAACAACAACAACAAAACAAAAAAAAAACACCAAGAATCAGAATCGTATTATAACTTGAACTGGAGAAAACATCAACTGTCTCTATTTACAATGCCTCCCCACGGGACAGAGTTAGACACCAGGGTCGTTTTTTAACGTGGAGAAAAGGAACAAAAATAAAAATTGTCTCAGTCGTGAAGGATTTCTCCTCCACTGAGAGAAAACAAGAAATTGAAGTGCAGCATCTGAAGAACAGATACTACACTGTGATCTTGTCCCGAAACATCAACTGTCTTTCTCGCTGATAATTACAATTACCCGTTTGAGAATTCCTGGATTCCTGGTAAAAAATAAATATAGCGATGATGATGATGATGATGATGACGATGATGATGATTTCGACGACGTTCACAGACTAGACGAAATATTAATCCTCTTCCACTTCGCAAAGACAAAAGTTAGAGGCGACGAAAATATTAATAAATATTATAACAAAAAAAGAGAACTCCTCCAATTATTTCATTCAATTAGATATAGAGTAAACCTTGTCATTTGAAAGCCGATGCAAATCTGCGTTTGATCTACGAGGCATCATCTTGATGATGATGAGGTGGGGAGAGAAGAGGAAGGTAGGCCAAGAACGGAAGCGTGTCATAAAGATGGGTAAATCTATGGCAATCTTGGCTGAAACAAAACTCGGACGTCGAGTTATTATCGCTGACAGATCGAGGCTTACGATTGTATAGCCGTTGTCAACAAACTTCTTCGTTCGGTACTTAAGGGGGTGGGTAGGTTTCTAATGAAGCAACACACACTGGAGAAGAAAAGCTAATAAAGAATGTGAGAAACAAAAAGGATTGAATCTTTTAAAGATAGGTCCATTTTATCAGCGAGATTTTCAATGAAAATGTTATTTCAATCCTGAGCGTGACAGACCAACGCAAATTTAATGGGTACATTCAGCTTAGCAATGAAAGCATGAAAATTCTATTTATAACTAGTCGAATCACTCAGGAAAACGACCTTCAATCGGTAGTGGAATAAGAGCAGAAATAACATTTAATTCTACACTAGCGATGGGTACCTGGTGTTTGGAGGTGTGTGTGAAAACTCGGGGGGGGGGGGGGTAAAATAAAAAAAAGGTAAGTATGATGATCGAACCCGAACCGTTGAGACAAAGTTGTAAATTAAAGTGTGAAAAAAAAAGAGTGCGACGGTTTTAACCATTTGGCCACCGCGAGCTGCTAACGGAAACACGTTTGAATTTATTTAATTAATTGGATTTGGCAGGTGCACGTTTTAATGACTTAATGAGGTCAAGTTTGACTGCGGGATAGTATTTCATTTACTGCGGAAACGCTTTTTTATGTTATAGGAAAAAGACTAGCCCACATGCGGCGAGCGACAAGTGTTGAATATTTATCTTCCCGAAGTCGAGCAAATTAAATAGACAGGCGAGCTTCGTTGTTAACTCTGAGATATTACGATTTATATGTAATATAAAAAGTTTAAAAAGTTGTGAACCGACTGACCGCTTCTCTGAAAAAATCCTTTTGTAGACCATATAGAAAAAGCGAACACACATACAAACATACATACGTTTTCGCTTTTATATTTATAGATAATGAGTTTCTACAAAATACATTCTCACACACCGATAGCCATGACAAATTACACTCTACCCGAGAGCCCATACTTCAAACTGCTTAGCCTAATATTCACAAACAATAAAATTTTTATCAAACTCACTGAAGATATTTCCAAGAGTCCTGCAAAGAAATTGGGCCCTTCTATCGTTTAGTAAATTGGGCCCTTCTATCGTTAATAAATTGGGCCCTTCTATCGTTTAGTAAATTGGCCCTGCTATCGTTTTAGAAAATTACTTCCACCGGAGAGCATCTTATATTTATATAAAGCCCATGCATGAAATCTTGTTGCTACATCTGGGTTGGAGCATCAACCACTTGTCTCTCACTCCTAGACAGAGTCCAAAATGAGGCCTTAAATCTAACCGCACAGTCAACCAAGCTCTAACTTTCCAAAATGTCACCCCTATACTGTTGACTCTCCTTGATGTTAGAAAACCTTTTACTGCAATAATTTCTTCCTTAGCGCTTTCTGCTTCCCATAATGTACTAACATTGTAAACATTTTAATGTAATCAGGCATCTCGCTGTAGACTCAAGTCAGTTCCGCGTTCGGCGAGATCCCAAATAGTAACTATACTTTTCAGATGGCGGTATGTGGGGTGGAAATGAGTAAACATAAAGAATTCCTGCGTATTTCATATTAATGGCGCCAGTAATTAATAAATCCATATAGTTTTGATAAAGTACTAACCTACATCTTAATATTTAAAGGTGGCAGATTAACAAATATCTATATGAATATGTAAACTTGACGGACTGAAATATACCATATACTAATATTTAAATCTAGCAAAATAATAAAATGTGTTATGTTAATATTTTAATGGGAAAGACTGAAAATTGCTATAATAAACATTTAGTCTTGGCAGATAACAACATGTCATATATTAATATTTGAACCTGAAAAATTTACTAAACTCTCTCTCTCTTTTTTCTCTCTCTCTCTCCATCTATCTATCCATCTCTTTATATACATGGTAATATATATATATATATACATATATATATACATATATATTGTATATTTTTATATTCCTTATGTGTATGTGTATGTATGTAGGATTATATTATGTATGTACATCCACGTTTGTGTATTTACGTATATGTATTGTCCCGATGGAAGTTAAGATGAGATTAAATATAAGCATTGGATGAATAGATAGGTCAGCGACAGGTCCTTTTTATCCTCCCGCAGAATAACCCCCTTTACCTCTATTCCAAATGAAATACTTCTCTGTGCCCCTCTCCCTAATCTGAGATAAGAGTTTATTCTTGTAAATAATATAAGAGAATGGTTTTGTATCTTGAGTAAAATTTCTTGGCCTGATTATGTAGTCTCCCTCAAACGGGTGATGACAGAAACACGTATGCACATATGTAGCTATTAATGATTGTATATATATATATATATATATATATACAGGGTACCCCCCCCAAAAAAAAAACAAAAGCTAAATGGAGGCCATCTAGAACATATGCTGTAGAACGGAGAAAAAAAGGCCATAGACCCTTGTGTTTTGATGTGATGTTTTGAATATAATAAACTAGTTATGCCCAAAGTTTCATTTCATTCGGACAAAACACAAAGAAACGGGGCCTAATTATAGTTTGGGCCCGTTTTGGGCGGCACCTTGCATATATATATATATATATATATATATATATATATATATATATATATATATATATATATATATATATATATATATATATATATATAATTACCTTTAACTTGGTATATATATACATATACATATACATATATATATATATGTATATGTATATATATACCAAGTTAAAGGTATTCAAGAGGGAAAACTCGTGAATTTAAATTAATTTATTAAGAGAGCTCAATAAAAAGAAAGCAAAATATAATATTTTTATTTATATAAACAAATATTACATAGTTGATACGCTGAATATGCTAATGTTTAGGACAATTGGCTAGCAAGATCCAAAAGTTCTCGTCAAGCGACGTAATAAAGCTTATGTGCCACTGATGGCGTCTGGTTTTCAAATGGGAGCAACAAAAATTTAAAAGGGAGGGGTTGTAGGTTAAGTGATATTTTAGACTCTAAACCTATAGCTTTCTATGTTTGGAGTATAAAATGTCACTTACCGTACCATCCCTTCTTGATAAATTTAACATTTCATTTTTATTTAAAAAATTATTGTGTCATACGGCACAATCACGTTGAAACACCGGTTCTAGCGAAGTTAAGTAACGTTGAGCTTAGCCAGTACCAGATGGGTGACGATTTGGGAAGGCTGAGTGCTGTATCTACCACGCCGAGTCGTAGAAATTTCCAGCTTGGTATCTGAGAGCGTATTAATTCACTGGGAGAGAGGCACTCCCAGTTTTTGTTAAGACATGCATCTAGGAGAAGGAAACTCTAGTGTAAAACTTGCAGTTTACTGTATACTTCGTTCTGTGGCAGTTGTCTGCGCCAACAAATGTAAGCAGTAATACCAAAATTTGTAGATGGTTCTACACAAAGCCTTCACAAACGAATAATCTGTGTGGATTTCCGAGCAACTAAGTTATTGTGGCGGAAGCTCATACGTCTAAATCGACGGGAGATTCAGTTAGTCTGAATATATAAACATGACAAAATAATAAATAGCCATATATAAATATTTTAACGTGACAGATAAAAAACAAGTCATATATAAATATTTGAACGTGACATATAAAAAACAAGCCATATATAAATATTTGAACGTGACATATAAAAAACAAGCCATATATAAATATTTGAACGTGGCAGATTAAGAAAAAGATTGGAATATATAAATATTTTAACGTGACATATAAAAAACAAGACATATATAAATATTTTAACGTGGCAGATAAAAAACATTGGAATATATAAATATTTTAACGTGACAGATAAAAAACATTGGAATATATAAATATTTTAACGTGGCAGATAAGAAAACATTGGAATATATAAATATTTTAACGTGACAGATAAAAAACAAGCCATATATAAATATTTTAACGTGGCAGATTAAAAAAAAGATTGGAATATATAAATATTTTAACGTGGCAGATAAAACAAAACATTGGCATACATAAATAGTTTAACGTCACAGATAAAAAAAAAAAACAAGACATATATAAATATTATAACGTGGCAGATAAAAAACAAGCTATATATAAATAGTTTAACGTGCAGATAAAAACAAGCCATATATAAATAGTTTAACGTGCAGATAAAAACAAGCCATATATAAATAGTTTAACGTGGCAGAAAAAAATAGCCATATATAAACATTTTAACGTGACAGATAAAAAATAAGCCATATTTAAATATTTTAACGTGGCAGATAAAAAAAAAGATTGGAATATATAAATATGTGTACGTGACAGATAAAAAAACAAGCCATATATAAATATTTTAACGTGGCAGATAAAAAAAAAACATTGGAATATATAAATATTTTAACGTGACAGATAAAAACCAGCCATAAATAAATATTTTAACGTGACGGACCGATAAAATGCTATATGTTAATATTTAAACCTTAGCGAAAGATAAGATACAACAAAGTTTCAACTATTTAAACATGACGGATTGACAACATGCTATATAATATTTTATCGTGAGAGACGGAAAATTACCATAAATTAATATTTAAATATGACAGAATGACAGACAGGGTTTCTCATATGGATAATTGAACGCGGCAGAACTTTAAAATGCATCCTTAAAATCTATGTGTTTGCTGATGGAAATGTCATTCCTAATATACAGACAAATAGACGGTCCAACAGATGGGCAGACAGAGCCTCTTAGATAAACCTGTAGTCGTAGCTATAATAAGAAGAAACGAACAAGTAAAAAGCAAAGAAAATACGAAGAAGGGAACAAAAAAAGAGAAAAGATAATGAACAAGAAAGTAATAAAGATGAAGAAGGAAAGAAAGAAGGAAAAAAAGAAAAGGAGAAGAATAAGACTAAGAAGAAAAAGAAGAAGAAGAAGAAGAAGAAGAAGAGCCCAGCCGATTTACAAGAGATCTGTTCATCTTCTTCCTGGCCTCATAATTCATTTCCATTCCAGTCATTTTATGCTCAACGAATGACCGCTGCCAAAAATTGTGATGATGAAGTCTCCCGGAATTATGAGATGCATTATTTTCATTATTCCACAGATTATTGGGGCTGATATCTTCATCTTTGTATCCCCATCCCAACTACGATTCCAACCGTATCATCTTCGAATATCTCTAATACACTTCAAGAGAAAGTAAATCAAGGAAAAACTTATTATTTTCCATACATTCACAAAATGGTAATCACACGAGATTCCATGGCAGCCAGTCTTTTCAAGTTCCCATCGCTTTCCTTGGAATGTGACATTTAACCCTTTTATACCTGAGCCTCTCATATGCCTCCTTGTTTTTACTCTGAAACCAATCATATGACGATAGAACATAGCATATAGATAAAGCGTTCCCCGACAAAAAAAAATGTGCAGTATATTTGATCACGTCTTTATATATAGTACAAAATGAAATGAAAAGTATATTAGGGATAACCGGTACCGCTTATTACAGTCCCTCTTACAGGAAAAAATGCTAGTCTCACTCTGCTCTATCGTTAGTTTCATGAAAGGTGATCAACTGCGCTAAATAAGTGGTTTCTCCTGGTAAAACATTGGCAGCAGAAATTCGTACTTCTAACACATTAAAAATATATTTTCTATACTTTCGATGATAGTTTAATTATCTTTCTGTTTGTGTTACTGTTTATATATTTTCTGATGAAACAAGATTTTAATCTTCTCACGTATTAATGTGAGCAACGTCGATTGAGCAAATGGATTAATGTATACATCTCTAAGAAAACGTGAAAGTGTCATATGAAATTGATATTGTACCCCTCTATGTATTTTCCATTTCCTTCATATTTGGTATTAATTTTATTGCGTCGTATCATTCAAACACTGCCGAGTTTGAATATATTGTTAGGTGTAAATTTTACTCATTTAGAACTGCTTTAAAGCTTCACCATTTAGTCATTTTGCACCAACATTTTTTAACAATTTTTACAGTTCATAGGTGACTTTCTCAGCTATATTTTAAAATAAAAATCAATTTTCATTCATTAAAACAAAAGTTATAATAAAATTACTGGTGTTCAAAAGTCTTCAGAATAAGTAGGGAACGTTAAAGTTTCTTCTGAATGGCTGTTTGTTACCAGAGCAACTTTTTCGTCGTCGACACCGTCATAAATCCTAGCGGGAATTTCGCTCCTACGCCATCTTATTTTGGTTATGTGGAGAGAGTTAACAAAAGTAATGTTTATTGCTGTGCTAGGGCTGATAATACGATGTCGCGCGTTAATTCTGTTTCTCTAATTTTTGTCTCTTTTTTCTGTTTATTTACTTAATTATGTATTTTTATTTAGTCAATTTTTTACTGATTGTTGACAATGTGTATGATATTGAACACATAAATGAAAAAATTATTTCAAAGGAAAGCCTGGAAAAATCATAGATTACATAGAAAAAATGCTAGCATGAAAAGTAATATGGTTTAGATTAAGCTTAGAAAAGTAAAAGGGTTAGTAGTTAAAACTGGAAAAGAAAAAGACAAGATATTCTAGTTAAAAATATAATAAATTTATAACTAAAAATATTGTAGTATTAAGAATTTAAATATAATGTAAAATTGAATTTTTAAATTTTTATTTGTAGTGTGTAATTAAATTAAGGCCTACGTATCAAAGAAAAACGAAAATACTTTTTTTTACTAACATTTATCTCAACCAAGTCACATCGCCACTGGGTCGCCAGGGGTTACTGTAAATTATTGACAATGTTTAAAGGGGCAGTCTAAGTAGGGGGTTAAGTAACGAACTCTTTGTTCACAAAACATTTAAACTTTTGCATTTTAGTACAATCACGAAAGAGACAGAAACGTAAAATACGCATCGTGCGCTTGAAACCAAATCACAACGTAATATTAGGAAAAATAAACAAATATTTTACTTGTTTGAAATTTATCACAAATATATTTCAGAGGTATCCTCCATCTTCAGTGTGTTGTTTTGTTTCTTTTTTCTTTTTCTTCTTCCTTGCCAATTTGTAAATTTGGAGCAAGAAGTCTGTTTGTATAGAGCCGCGCGTGGTATCTGGCGGTTGTATTTTGAAATGTTTGAACTGTGCGTAGGTAGGAAACCGGCTGTTGTATTGGTATGCCGCATCAACAAAGATGGACAAACGAAAGACGGTCTTTTTTGTGCTGTTATTTTACTTCGTATATCTGATTATAAGCAAAATACTGTTGATGTAAAAGGTAGCAATGCAGGAAACCGACTGTTGTATTGACGTGACGTATAAACAAAGATGGACAAAAAGTTTTATTTGTTTTGTTTTTATTTTATTTAACTTCGTATATTCATTTTTTTCAAGCTAATCACAATACAAATAAGTAAATATGCACGTACTGTTTGATATAACAGGGATGGTGTAGGTTTTAATCTCTCGAGAATTACATCCCTTTTTCAAAAGAAAAAGCGACCAAAGAATGTCCTTAATAAAAAAGATATTAATATTTCTTTTTAAGGACAATTGTAATTTAAACCAATAGATAGATCGAAACACCATCTTTAAAATGATATATAAAGTGAAGATATTATAACGAAATTCGAAAATAAAAGTTCCGCAAGAATTATATTCTCGGTTTGTCGTACAATATGTTTCAGCATGATCATCTAATTTATGCAGATTACGTATGTATAATCATAGAATCAATCTGCTATTGAATATCATATATTACGATGAATAATTTGCCAGGTGGACTAATTTGCATAAATTAATAAATAAATAGTAATGATAATGTAGTTCATAATATTCCGTCTGTGTTTGTTTATAACATCACGTCTTCTGATATTTGGCTTGACGATGAATGGCTTGGCGATCACTTTTTATTGATATTTAGTTTTTAAATATACAAAAAAAAGAAAATAATAATTTGCAGCGATTTTAAATGGTACATCTTTTTTATCGTAAACTGAATTCATTAATAAAAATTACTATAAAAATGGTGGGGTACACGCGGTCTTGAACAGGGGATCATGCGATCTGTAGTCTAAATATCTAGGACTAAGCTATTTTTCCAGATGTCAAAAAATCTGTTTGTTTTTTCTAATAAGAAATTATCTGTTGAGATTTTAGGTGCAACCTAAAATATTGCCCTTGAAAAATTATTTTTTATGTATAAGAAAGAAAGACTACTTTTAAAATTGCATTTCTTTTTCGATTTTTAATTTTTTTATCAGAAGAATTCTGTGTGTCTTCCTTATATTTTCCAAAACAGCTGAGCCTATCTTTTGCAAATTTCACACAAAAGCAATTGCTATGTCAGGCAGTTTTCTTAGATAGGTTATCTAAGAACACTGCCTAACATAGCAATTATATTTTGCAAAAGAAAGGCTCAGCCGTTTTGGAAAATATAAGGAAGACACTCACACACAGACACAGTTAATTTTATATAATAGTATATATATATATATATGTATATATATATATATGACAGCCCCTTCAAGAAATTCGTTTCTTATTGTTGAGAACTTTCAGTTGAATTAAAGTTGGTCAATTTAGTTCTTATGCATAGATCATCGTATAACGATTAGATCACTGTCTGACTGACGTAAATGAACATTTAAAAGTGAAGATGTTTAAATTCAACGTTATTTCACGCGGTTAATGGTAGCGGAATGGATTAGGTTTTCGCTAATCGAGCAAGAGATATCTCGTGTTGCGGGGTTCAAATCGGTCGACTGGTATTAATCGTGACACCTTGCACTGAAGATTCTCGAAAGGATGAAACACTAGTGTCTGTAGGTATTTAATTATTATAGTGAAAAATAATTATATATATATATATATATATATATATATATATATATATATATATATATATATATATATACACACAGAGCGAGGATGAAAAATAAATCATTGTGAAATTATAAATCGGCTTCAAAAGGAGAAACAAAAGAATATATGCTTTTGTTTCTCCTTTTAAGGCTGCTTTATAATATCACAATTAGTTTTCTTTCATCACCTGTATTAACATAACTCTCCGTAAATACACCAATCGAGTTAATCTTATGTGTGCAGTACTTCGGACAGAGTTTATTTAAAGTATTCATACATTAACTGAAACTCTCTATAACACACACACACACACACACACACACACACACACATATATATATATATATATGTATATATATATATATATATATATATATATATATATATAAAGTACAAATTAACGGCACAAAAAACATGTGAAAAACAATTTTTAGCTTCAAGTCTTATGCTAATAAATTCCCTTTCTTTGTAAGGTAGTCAATCTCGTGTAAAGACTGCATTCATTGTATCGCAACAATTTACACAATTTTAAATATTTTTAAAAGTATCATGAGTTGCTTACCAGGGACATTTGTTCAGAAAATTAAAAACTTAAAAAACAATATATTATTTCACTACTCACCAACACTGTTGATCAGACGCGATCTACATAAAAACAAAGAAGCTAAGTATATCAGATAAAGATATTTTCTCCGGATATTTTTAAAAAAATTATTTTCTTAATCGATATATTTTCCCTGCTTAGTTAGTTCGTCTGTAGTAAGCGAAAATTAATTAATTACAAACATACTGTAAGTTATTTATTTATGGACGAATATATTAAACTACGAGGGGCGTGCAATAAGTAATACACCTGGCCTACTTCCTATCGCAGTAGAGCAACGAAACTTGGCACAGTTATTAGGCTTTCTCTACATAGGAACCACACAGAGTTATACATTTCTCCCATCGTTTGATGCAGCTCTGGAAACCGCTTGTGTAGAACACCCAAGGTTGGGCCTCCAACCACGACGTGACTTCAGAAATCAAGGCTGCATCATCTGGGAAACGCTTTCTTTTCAAAAACAAATTCATGGCTGGGAAGAGATGAAAGTCAGAGAGTGCAAGGTCAGGAGAGTAGGGAGGATGGGGTAGGATTTCATAACCACACGCCCGTGCTTCTGATCTGGCGACATGCGAGTTGTGGACTGGAGCGTTGTCCTAAAGAGGAGGGTACTTTTGCTGATCTCGCCCCGCCTCTTGATTTTGATAGCTTCCCTTAATTTCCTCAAAAGTGAAGCATAATAGGCTGCTGTAATTGTGGTACCCTTTGCCAGGAAATCTGTCATCACTACTCCGTTCTGGTCCCAGAAGACCGTGAGCATGACCTTGCCAGCGGAGGGCTGCTTTCTTGCCTACTTTGGAGGTGGTGAATCCAAGTGCTTTCACTACATTGACTGGGCTTTGGTCTCTGGATCATGGTGATGGACACAGGTTTCATCCTGTGTAATCAGTCTTTTGAAAAACTTTGACTCATCTTCTTGGTACATCTCAAAATTCATCCTCGAACACTTGACGCGTTCTCGCTTCTGGAATGGTGTGAGCAACCTGGAAATCCATCCGGCAGACATCTTATGCATATGCAAATGGTCATGAATGATAGTTTCCACAGACTCTGTACTAATCTTGACATCTTGGGCGAATAGTAATGCGCCCATCTTCAAAAATAGCAGCCTCAACTTGACGGACAGATGCCTCATCAATGGCAGAAGAGGAACGACCAAGTCTGGGAGCTGTTTCCACAGACTTCCGGCTATGTTTGAATTCATGATGTCAGCGTTTTACAAGGTCATATAATGGAGCATCATCACCATAAGTTTCTTTCATTTCATCAATAGTTTGCTGTGGTGTGTGTCCTTTCAAATATAAAAACCAGACCAGTGCTCGACATTCAACAGGCTCCATATTACACCTGACTCAGTTGAAACACCTGTAAAACAGAAAACACAATTACTTCAGAGCTCTAATTTGCCACATAACCCGTAGAGATATAAATCATTGCCCCTGCAAAATTTCAGCTAGATTAGACAACTGGAAGTGGGTCAGGGGAGTTACTTATTACACGCCCCTCGTAATTATCACTCCACTTAAAGTCATTCTTATGTTTATATATATATATATATATATATATATATATATTATATAGTTTTGTAGTTTTATATTTTATATATATTATATATATATATATATAATATATATACAAAATTATAAAACTCAAATGACCTTGTAACGGGTGTTGTAACCCAATGTCCGGTGTACGACTTCCGGTTGCACATGCGTACATAAATATAAACCCATAACAACGTAAACAGATAAACACAAATCGTTACTTTAGCAGATTTTTTCGCGTTTAAATTATCCAAATAAGCAATTGTGAATACTTTCTGAATTTTTTTTACATCGTTCATTTCCGTAATACGTTTAAGTTATTTTAACGCATTTTTCTTACAAATAAATCTACTTTAACCCGTTAACAATCATGAGAGCATTTTACAACGGCGATTTATCCACCACCTTCTTTTTTTTAATTTATTCTCCAGTTTTTAATACACCTTTCTTAAAAAACATTAATACATTTTATTTTACACTACCAACATATATGAATAACCTCGAAAATATGTTTTCTTTAATTTGCGTTACAAATAAATAATCAACGAGACAATAAAACATATTGTTTCACTGTGTACGTTTTCAGCGTCCCACTTGTTCTTTTTTTCGCGTTTAAATTAAAAGATATATCAAAATTTGAATCTAACTTTAAGTATTATGGTATCTGTTCAGTGCACTTTTAACTATAAGTATGGCAAGCCACTTATAATTCAATGGCTGTTAGATTTAAAAAAAAAAAATAGACAATTATAAACAGAACGATTCATAGATGTCAATCTTTATTCTTTTTTTCATTTTAATATAATTTCATAGAAATGTTTCTGCTATGTCACAAAAAGCTATTTTCTTTACGTACCAAATGTCACGTTCAAACATTAATTCCATAACTAATATAACATACTGACCCAACGGGTCACGGGTAGTCTAGCATATATATATATATATATATATATATCGTTTGAATTCGCATATATATATATATATATATACATATATATAGTTTTATATTCGTATGGGCTTATCAGACGTAAACAAATAAGGCTAAGAATCTATATGGTTTCGTTTCAATTCTAAGTGATAGCACCGAATCATACTTTTTGACTTTGAATGACAACTGTATATTGTGTTCAATAAAACAATCAACAGAGTATTAGATCTGTAATACTTAATATGAGAGGTATAAAATAAATTATTGTAAAACAATTTAAACCCAATTGTTAATACACACACACATACACACACACACACACACACATATATATATATATATATATATATATATATATATATATATATATATATATATAAAGCTGAATGTCTGTGTGTGTGTGTGTGTGTGTCTGGTCACGAATAGGCTCCTATATGGTTGACTATTTTAAAAAAACTGATTACATATAATGACAGAAGATGCATCGAGACACAGGAATGGGTATGTTTGATTTGGCATAACAGTGGTTCATTAAAATTGTGGTGTCTGCGTTCGCACCTGGTTCACAAAATATGGAAATAAAAAATTTTAAAATAAAAAAAAAACTTTTACAAGTGTTTCTGATATAGATGTATATAAGAATACTTTGATAAGTATGTTTTAACTTAAATAGGGATGGTATAATAAAACTGCGGGGTCTGCGTTCGCGCCTGGCCTCCATAGAATGGAAATAGGCACAAACTTTAATAAAGACTTGTCATATCTATCTGTGTAAGTATTTATATATTGATTATTTAAATATGTAAAATAAAAACAAAAATTATTTGGATCTTACAAATCGAGCATGTAAAAAAGGAAGGAAATTTAAATTTTGTTAAAATGTCAAGTGTTCAAATGTTCAAATGTCAAATATTCAAATATCAAAAAAAATATGTGTGTAAAGAACAAAAAGAAAGCAAGAAAATTAATTGATTTTAATTTTGACCTTGAAAAAAGTAAGCACATAAGACACTAAAGCTATATTTATTTTAATGATGCATTCCCGTTCTGATATATATATATATATATATATATATATATATATATATATATATATATATATATATATATACATATACATATATATAGCTTAGTGAGTTAGAAGAAGAAAGTGAGTCCAATTCTATAAGAGGAGACTTATCGGGATAATATAACGCTCAACGAGTTTCATTGGGCCTTATATAGGAGAACACTATATCCCTCGCTACACTAAAGTCAAACCCTGGTGCACGACGTCCCATGTAATCACTTTTATTCAACACTGCTTAGAATACACACTTTCTCTTTATTCATCATCATAATATTCTTCTTTTTAATTTATTATGGAGGTCAAATTATACGCCGTCTTAAAGTGTTGTTGTCGTCTCGGTTGCATCTATCAATAAAATGCCCCTGCATAGATAACAGGAATCTTACATACCGATAAAATAGAATTACCACCCATCCACACTATACCTCCCCCTAAGCCTTAAAACATATACTACATACATTTAAGACTGTGATAGAAACCCTATACATTTTTGTATATTACACTTTATATAATACGATCCTCCTTTATCTTAATTTCGATATAACATCCCCTAACTTCATCTATAGTTTTATTTATTTATTTCGTTCCTGATGAATCCCACGCTAGATGCCGCATTCTCATTATGTTACCTAGCATCTTCACTACTCTTCTGATGAGAAGCATTAGGCTTCGAAATGCCTTGGCATAGAGAGTTCCCTCTATCCCCCAACTAAATGTTTGTATATCCTTATTGAATAAATGAACCATTCTATATTTACCAATATATAGTTTATGTTACATCATTTACCATTCTTATTGTTTATTATTTATATACACTGCGTGTCAAATTATTAAGGAGATAACATTTTTTACCAGTTTCAGAAACTTACCGGTAGTTTCGTATCAAAAGCTTCGGAAACGCTGGCAATGGTGAGCTGCGCGTACTGTGAAACTTTGGTACTGCTCCGCACAATGTAGACAACTTGCCATCGTAATTGCTGAATCCACGGTATTTGAGATGTGTCAGATTATTAACAAGGCAGTTTGTTTTGTCAATAAAATGTGTCGAAAAGTTGGATTGAGTAAAAAGAGTGCCATTACAGAATAGCAAGAAAAAGATAAAACTACCCTCGAAATATCGAAAATTATAGGAAGGTACCATCAAACTGTGAAGAATTTTATCAAAGACCCTACAAAGGTACGTAAGAGAGCTGATAAAGGCAAATCTAGAGTTGTTTCACGCCGTTCTCTACTCCAAATTAAACGTGAAGTTGTTAAGAACTCTGAGCAAACAAATCAAGAAGTCTTTGACCAAGCCGGATTGCAGAATGTCTCAAAAAGTACTCGATGTCGCCTTCTGAAAGAAGCGGCAAAGTCTGTTAAACCAGTAACAAACCCGCCATTAAAGCAACATCACATACAAAACCGATTGAAATTGACAGAGGACAACATGAAAACTGATTTTTCCAAAGTTATGTTCACGGATGAAGTGCGTGCCACTCTTGATGGCCAAGATGGCTGCAGCAAGGGATGGCCCTAGATGTGTGACATCATCATCAGCGTTTAATGCGCCAACAAGGTGGCGGGGGGATTATCGGAGGTAGTTTAGCTGGCCCATGGAGAGTCCAAGAAGGCGTACAAATAGAATATTTTCTGAAGGAGCACTTTGAACCATGGATGAAGATGCAAAGGTTGAAGTTCAGAAGAACCAAAGCAAAGAGTATTTGCAACAACTTGAGTTCTCTGGGCTACGGAAGATGGGATGGCCTGCGAATTCACCATATTTTAACCCAATTTGGAGTATCATGAAGCGACGCCTCTAGCAAGGGATGGGTCCTAGATGGACGACATCGTCATCAGCGTTTAAGGCGACAACAAGGTGGTAATGGGATAATAATTTGGGCTGGGATTATCGGAGGTACTTTAGTTGGTACATGGACATTTCCAGAAGGCGTAAAAATAACGTCAAATGCTTACATAGCCTTTTTGAAGGAGCATTTGAACCATGGCTGAAGAATCAAAGGTTGACGTTCAGAAGAACCATTATTCTTATGCAGGATAATGCTTTCTCGCATGTAGCAAACAAAAACAAAGAGTATTTGCAACAACTGAGGTTCTCTGGGCGACGGGAGATTGAGTGGTCTGCGAATTCACCAGATTTTAACTAAATTAAGAACCTTTGGAGTATCGCCTTTATGCAAGTGGACGTCAATTAAAGAGCAAAAATGAGTTGTGGGATGCTCTCCACGAGGTATCACGGGGAATTACTGTTGACGAAATCAAAAATTTGACTAATTCTGTGGACCAATGTCTTTTACGGGTCATTCATAAAAAGGATCCCATATGCCCTACTAATATAAACGTAGAAATTGCTATATAGTTATTGTGTTCTAAATATTTTTCCTAGTTCCTTTAATGTTTGAATATTATTTCAAAAAATATGTTATGGGTTTATTGAGTTTTTTCTCAACCTCGTTAATAACTTGACACACTGAAATCAACAGATATTCCTATCTTTTACCATAGTTTCGCTAATACTGCTTTAAATATTTTTTTTTTTATTTTCTGACTGGAGAAGCGGAATAGTATTGTAAGCACTTTCTCAAAGTTTCATGGATTTTTATTCACTCGTTCCTTAAATATTTAAAAAAAAATGTAAACTCGTTAATAATTTGATATGCAGTGCATATATATATATATATATATATATATATATATATATATATATATATATATATATATATATATATATATATACTAGCAGTTCAGCCTGATTCTACTCGGAGCCTATATGCTGTTGATATTTTTATGTTCATATATATATATATATATATATATATATATATATATATATATATATATATATATTACAAGGTGGTCACCACTTATCAAGGATCGGAAGCCACTCGGGGATAAGGGTAAGTACAGTAGGTTAGTGTGGAGATTTAATAAAGTGTCTACTTAAGGGAGCGGCTCATCAGGAACTTGTTTACGTTGGACTTGAAGACATCTCGGTTGTAGTCAGGTGGGAAGCAGGCAACAGGCGTGCAGTTCTAAGAAAGAAGTTTTGTTCATGGAATCTACGTTTTGATTTAGGCATAGATAAAGAGTGGGGAAAGTTTTTTACAGTGGATTCGGCTAGACGGGTGTTTTTCGTAAAAGATTGGCGAGGGAGGACCAGAGATTGGAGTTCATACGAGGACCTGCCATGGAAATAAGGAAAAAAAGATAGGCCTGCAACGTCTCTTCTGTGGGAGAGAGGTTGCAGGGAAGAGAAAAGGGCATCCCACGCTAAGCCACGAAGTCTATTTTGTACTCTGTCAAAGCAGGATAGACTGTTTTTAGCAGCTCCTGCCCAGATATGGCAGCAGTATTCCATCCTTGGACGTACTTGGCTTTTATATAGATAGAGAGTTGCATCAGTAGTGAGATATCTTCTGGAGCGGTAGAAGGATCCTACGATCTTTCCAGCGACCTTGGCAACAGACTTGATGTGCGTGTTTCATTTCAGATCAGGAGTGAAGGACAAGCTCAGAAGCTTGTCAAAACATGGGGCTTCTGCTAGACGAGAGCCATCGATTTCAATTGATGCCAAATGGGGATCAGAGCGTTGATGATGTAAAGATAGGAGTTTGGTTTTGGATGCCTTAAAGGAAACCAGCCACGTCTTCCCCCACTGAAACATGCGCTCGAGATCAGAGGAGAGAGAATCAGAGAGAGCTTTGTCATTTATAGCCTTTGATGTGTTGCCGTAGATGGTCGTGTCATCAGCATAGATGTCAACGAATGATTTAAGTATGTGTTTAAGGAGATCATTTATGTAGATCAGGAAGAGAGTTGGGCCCAGGATGGACCCTTGAGGGACTCCAGCATTAATACTCTGTGCCTCTGATTTTTGTCCATCAACCACTACTCTTATGAGCCTATCAGAGAGAAATGATTTAATGATAGAGAGAACATTTCCAGTTATACCGTAGCTGGACATCTTATGAAGTAGGCCGTTATGCCATACCTTGTCGAAGGCCTTTGATATGTCAAGAGCAATTGCCCTAGAAAGGAAGACTTTGTCAAGAGATTCACTAATCCTATGAGATATAACCATTAGCACATCTGCTGTAGATCTTGCAGAACGGAAACCATATTGCGTGTCACTGAGAAGGTTATTCCTTCTGAGGTGGTTGACTATTTCTCTATTTAATATGGATTCCAGGAACTTACTCATAACACACATGAGATTATTGGTGTGTACTGAGAGGGAGATGACTTATCACCTGAATTCTTAAATACAGGGCAAACTGATGAAGTCTTCCAGGGAGTCGGAAAGCACTTCTCCTTAAGGCAGCGCTTAAATAGTTTCGTAAGTATGGGAGCAAGTTCTAGTTGAAGCTTTTTTAACACTATAATTGGGATGCCGTCAGGGCCAGTTGCTTTACTGGAATCAAGGTTCTTAATTAGCTTAGCGACCTCATGCACAGATATTTCTATGTTACCTAGCGTGTTGTGTTTTATAGGAGGAAATATGGGGAGTTGATGGCCTTCGTCGCATAGGGTAGAATTAGCTGCAAAGTTCTTTGGTAGAGTTTTCAAAGGTCAAATTGATCCCCTGACAGCCAAATTTCTGGCCGAAAACCGATTAAAATTATTTTTTCAATTCTTCTGTCAAATCTTAAGTCTCTAGACTGAAAATTTACAGAGTTATTTATTAAGGCGATGTACGCACACACACATACACACACACACACACACACACATTTTCACCTATATATATACTGGCAAAAGTACCCGTCGTTGACTGGGTTCATTAACAGCCTACAGAAAATGGACTCTGATTTATGAAAGTAGGATAGATTATGAGAAGGAAGGGTTGTAAAGAGATAGCTCCGAATTTGGGGGTATCAAAACCAAAATAAAATATGATGAAAGTAAAAATAAAATAGATAAATCCCATAATTTATTGTACCATACCTATTCACACTGAAACACTTATCACACTATTCTGTGGATATATATTAAAAAACCTTGTAAAACTTTGTGACATATTTCCATTCTATGGAGGTCAGGCGCGAACGAACACCCCATAATGTTATTATACCATATTTCTTCAAACTGAAAAATAATTATGAATAAGTATAATTAATAAGTATACTTACGCAGATAGATATGAAAAGTCTTTATTAAAGTTTGTGCCTACTTCCATTCTATGGAGGTCAGACGCTAACGCAGACCCCAAAATTTTATTATATTATCCCTATTAAAGTTAAAACATACTTATCAAAGTACTCTTATGTACATCTATATTAAAAGCACTTGTAAACGTTTTTTTTAATTTTCAATTTTTTTTATTTCGATACTTTGTGGGCCAGACGCGAACGCACAGCCCACAATATTAATGAACCACCGTTCTGCCAGATCAAACATATCTATTCCTGTGTCTCGATACATCTTCTATCATTATATGTAATCATTTTTTTTTAAATAGTCAACCATATAGGAGCCTATTCGTGACCAGACACGCACACATCCACATACACACACAGACATTCAGCTATATATATATATTATATATATATGTATATGTGTGTGTGAGTGTGTGTGTGTGTGTGTGTATTATGTTAAAAAAGAATATTTTTTTTGTTTAATAAAATTAAAAACGAAGGAAAAGAAAATAGGAATTTTCGGTAAATTAGAAAGAGAGAATTGTGCACAAAATAAAAACAAAAACAGTCAATTGTAATTTATGCGCGTCTTAAAATAAACATGTAAAAAGTATTTGTAAAAAACAGGCAATGAAAATATTTTCAATTTTTTTTTATTTCAGGAAAGTATTTGCTACACCTTAATATGTTAAAGCGTTAATACAAACAAAAACGATGCTATTCATACATTTTGCTCAGGACAATTGTCAATTTTAATATTTCTAGGCTTGTTAAAGGTTATTTAAAGTTAAATTCAGACATGTTTGAGGCAACATTTCAATTTCTCTTCTTTATTTATTTATCGGTTTTGTAAAATAAACCGGCGATATTTTATTCTAATGCTATGTAATTTACAACAATGGATTCGTTTTTACTCCATTGCTTATGAAGTGATATAAAATATCTATATGCTTAGATCTTTCGTGATTAATGTGTTCTGTGCTAAGACTAAGCTAGCTTTACTATCACATAAACTTACAACGGGAGTTTTAGTTAATTCTAGTTCTAAAATAATCTTTAGAATAGATTTTAGGTATAGTGCTTCTTACCTAGTATGTGTGAGCGCAATGAATTCCGTCTCAAACATAGAGAAAGATGCAATCTGTTGCTTTTTAGATTTCCATGAAATAATAGACCCATTTTTTATGGTCTGAAACAATATCCAGATATACTTTTACGATCCTCATCGTTTCCCCAAAATGAATCTGAAAACCCTTCTAATTTTAGGGACTTGTTGATTTTCTAAATACTATATTCCGTCCCTTATTATCTCTTAAATAACGAAGGATTTGTTTAGCTCTGTTTAAATCCTTCATTGTCGAACTTGATTATTTTGTGATAGTTTTCTTACTGTGTAACATGTGTTAACTCTCTTTAACCCATTTACACGCTACCCGCTGTCTAAAGAACGGAAACACTCGCCCCACACTACTCACCTGCATTAACCTTCTTTACTTATTTCTCTCTCCTCTTCTCCTGTCTATCCTAACTTCCCCAGTCCACCTCCCCGCAAGGGAGGACCTTTGTGGCCTTCGGGCCAAGATCCAAGTGTAGTATCTGTTCCGGCAGATACTGCAATCAAAGACCATATGTGGGGGCAGCCCTACATATAAGACCTTAGTCAATGTAGGGGCAACCCTTCATACCAATTGTCACTATCCAGCACCCCTACTCCCCGGGGAGTTGATCCCCATTTCCCCTTCACTCTCCACATTAAAAAACGGCTTTGTGCCTAATTTACTCAGTGGGGAAACAAATAAATACCCTATCCTAACTTCCTTAGTCTACCTCCCCGCAAGGGAGGACCTTTGTGACCTTCGGGCCAAGATCAAACTGTAGTATCTTTTCGGCAGATACTGCATTCAAAGACCATTGTCCTTGTGGCAATCTTTTGGTCCATGTAGGGGCAACCCTGTATGCCAAATGGACTTCACTATCCAGCTCGCATTTCCCACTTCTTGAGAGCTGGTCCCCTTTTTCCGTCCCCCCCTCTCTCCACATTAAAAAAAACGGCTTGTGCCTAATTTGCTCAGTGGAGAGGCCAATTAGTCAAACCCAGTCTATCCTAACTTCCCCCTTCCCTCCCACTATTAATTCTTAAACAAGCGCTCGCTATAGATGCACACTTTAAAACTTTAAATGTTTAATTTCCGCTTCATTTAGAAGCAAGCGCTTGTAACAATAGTGGTTTTAAATAGCCATCCACTTAGATTGAAAGTTTTTTTCATTATTCTCCGGGGTATTTTTAAAATATCCAATACAAATTACAAATATATAACAACTATATTTTATTTTACATTTTATTATTACCTTTGGCTATTCTGAACTTCAACGATAATTCTTGGCCTGAAGACGTAATCCCCCAACGCGGGTGATTACAGAAACATGTATGCACATATGTATCCATCAATGTTTGTATAAATAAATTTCATATACCTGCTCTGTTTACTCATTGAGCACTCTTTGGTAGACACATGTTGTTTCATTAGATAGACTTCTAAGAAACTAAACTCTACTGGCTATATATATATATATATATATATATATATATATATATATATATATATATATATATATTGGGTATTCAGGTTGCATGTTTTCATTCAGACAAGTATTGTTAAATAGCACGGGGTGTTCTTGCTTAATAAGCTTTCTTTGTAGTTTTTCAATTTTTCTAATTGTCTTTCTTGTTTCGGTTGAATCTATCTATCTATCTATATATATATATATATATATATATATATATATATATATATATATATATATATATATATATATATATGGTAATCCACATACTATTTCACAGCTCATCAATGCGGCTAGACAAGCGACTACCTTAAGCCAGGATCGAACCCTGACCACCAATATGACAGTCAGAGATTCTAACCGTTGCGCTATACGACTGATGCTATGCGGGCAGTGAATTACCAATGTTTTGCCATTGTCCAAATACCTTACCTCGATTTGTTTACACAAAGATCATCGTTTATATGCTAATGGTAATTTGTATATCATAGGGAGCATATATATATATATATATATATATATATATATATATATATATATATTGTGTGTGTGTGTGTGTGTGTGTGTGTGTGTGTGTGTGTGTGTCACGTTGTGTGTGAGTTCTTTCCTTATAGCTTTTAAAACGGTTGAGCCTATTTTTTGCCAATTTTACACAAAGGTAAATTTTATTTCTGGTGGTATTCTTAGATATGTTTTGTACAGAAATCCATCCGATACGTATCGAAAATCGAAAGAATCTTATGTTTAAAATTATCTGTCTTCTTTTATAGATAATAAAGACGTTTTACAACGGAACATTTTACGTTACACTGGTAAAAAGTGTAAAATATTCAACTGTTTAATTCTTCTTTTTTCTATAAGAGAAGAAAGACTAGTTTAAAGATCGTCAAGCCCAAATCTCAGTTGAGCTGATATTGTAAACAAACACAGACGGAAATTTGTGAACGACATTATCATTATTATTTATTTTATTTTATTTATTTATTATTTTTTTTTTTTTTGCCAAGCAGACTACCAAACAAATTCTTCCTCGTCATACATAATATTAAAAAGAGGAGTTATTCTATAATAATACATACTCAATCAACATACATTAAAATATCATGTACGACTGGGAGAAGCTATTTGTACTTCTTGTTAGATAACTAAAAATAATGAATACCTTCTTTACAGGTTTTTAATATTTTTTTGTTGAAAAATTGAATTACTCCTCTATATAATATCTTTATTACAGAAATTCCCCATCTGGAATAAAATATCGTAGATTTACAATAACAGATGCCACATATTAATTCATAGGCTTAGGCTATTAGCCACTATCTTATGTAATTGCGAACACAATTTTAGACACATTAATTCGTTATAATAAAATGCTACATTGCATCCGAGGAGCAACACCATCACAATCGCGACATCTATAAAGGATTTCCTTTTTTTTACTCTATAAATATTTAGTCCCCAGTTAAGTACCAGTTGATACTGTGGCATATTCTACATTTTCCTACGATACTTTCATTGTAACCATCGTATCTATTTATTAGCTACATACACATAACTTAATCTTTCCATTACCCAATTCAAAAATATTAAATTCTCCCTTCTGAAAATCTTCCCCATCTGATTGCCTGAGACCAGCCAATTCTATTATTCCAGAATTCACTTCTTCATACATAAGCGAACGCTCGAGAAATTATCCAATATGGCGGCGCTTTCTACATGAGGCAATAAAGACCAATTATAAACACAGAAAATTGAATACTGTTAACCTTACACTTACTTGTACACAAAGTGCCTACACACCAATATCCCCCAACAAAAAAGAACCCTGAAAAATAAATAAAAACATTGACGTATTTGGGGGCGGTTTTTTAACCCATGCATGATGGGTTTTGTTGTTGGGGGTCTTTTTGGGGAGGGCGTTTTAAATATTTATATTATGTTTATTACATTTACTCTTACTGTGGACGATTTAAATTATATATTTTCCAAAGATTACCTAAGTTTCAACCATGTTACTTATAGTGTCAACCGCTTCCGATGCTAATTTTTATTTTTTTGTTTGTTGACACACAATCAAATTATAAAAACTTTTTATTTTCACATGAAAACATTTTTCGAACCAAATAAAACCAGAAAAAAATGCATTTTTATTAATTTCATACCATTTTTCAATGTCTAAATTTACTACATTCGAGGCAGATATTTATCTTTTAAACAATGGCCTTTCTGAAGTTTGGCAGATTGCCCTTTTTAAGGCCAAATTTATAATTTTTTACGATAGTTAAAACATAGTTCCACGAAAGAATAAAAGGCCATATTTTAAAAGGCCAATTTTAATATAAATATCGCGGCTTCGATTGTCGTACATTTAGTCTAAAGAAAATGATGAAAAGATATTTGTCTTATTTTATTTCAGCCTGAGGGTCTAATAATTTTTTTATATAAAAATAAATAGTTTCAAATAATTTACGCCCCTGAACTATATTTTTACTCTAAATTACGTTGGTTACGTAAACACTTATTTGCAATATATTTGTTTTTGTGTATTCTTTGTTTATTTCTTGTTTTTTTTTAGGTAAATCTTTACCTCAACTCCTCCTCCACAATTTTCTTTAAAATTACGACTTTTGAAGGTTTAAATAAGACAATCTCTTTTAACTTTGGTGGAGATAAGTAGTTTTCGACAGACAAAGACATGCATTATACTCTGTGCTTCAGTGGCAGCTAGATTTGTATGCACGCGTGATGAACAAATCTACTTCTCTCCGTCCAACATTGCCGTCACCACCCACCCATTTTTTTTTTAGTCTTTGCGGGTGGGTATGATGACAACGAATATCAAGGCTAAGTTTGGGGCAAATACTTTGACAACCTCCCACTCATAAAATGAGGTGTCTATTCCGAAAGCCGTTCTTACCATGACGAAGTTGGGGACATCTATTTCAAAAGCCATTCTTAAAATGAGGAGATTAAGGGTGTCTTTTCTGAGAGTTGTTCATAATATGAGAGTGGGCGGTTCTATTCTGAAAGCCGTTCTTAACATTAAAACGTTGGAAGTTTGCCATAAAAAACCGTAGTTTAATTTTTTACAAAGAAAGGGGCATGCTTCCACCGAGCAACGCCGGTTAACGGGTTTAGCTAGTTTTCAATAATACGATTTTTATATTACACACACACACACACACACACCCACACACACACACACACACACACATATATATATATATTAGTGAGTTATATATATATCAATTAAACTACACAGAATATTCTATAATATAAGATTTTTCTATTGCACACACACACATACACACACATATATATATATATATATATATATATATATATATATATATATATATATAGAAAGTCGCCAAGTGCCTTGAATGTTAAAGGCTGCATAAATACTAATTTTGATTAATATTCTTCTGAAAACCTCATTATCAAAACATAACATTCTACAAATTAGTTTTTATTTACAACATTCGTGGACTAGAACTTGGGGCATTTTTCGAAAGAACTTGTGTAGATATTAAGGTCGCAATATTCAACTTTTCGGTTCAAAATGTCTACTTATCATAAATCATATGACTAAGACGTTCAACTAACGTGCCCACTGCCACACTCTATTAACACATTGTGGAAGGCAAAGAAACTGTCTATGAAACAAATATATACGCAATTAACAATCACATCTATCCTAATGGCGACCCGGATTGGCAGAGGCGAGAAATCAAATATCTGACTAGTACGTTTTCGCGAAAATATTGCTGTAAAATGAGAAGGCCAAATAGACATTTTGAATTTGAGCGATAATTGGAACGGGATGCCAATTAGAAATGAAAATATTTTTTTTTTCGGCAAGACAAATTTGTAAGTTATTTTAGGAGTAATTGTACGCGTATGTGTGTGTGTATTTTTTATGTGCGCGTGCGTCAACGTGTCTGTAATTGTAAAGATCTCCTTATCGATTAAGATAAACATCTTTGAAAGGTTCAAGGTCACGAATTATATCTTTATTATATATTGATGTCTCCATAATGTTTTCGTTCTCTCTCTTTTACTCTTTCCTTATTAGATTAGCGTTCCAAAAGTAATGTGTCCCATATTTTATTCCACCCGAATTTATCAGAGGAGATTGCAAACTGCATTGTTATAGTAACTGAACATCCATTCATTTTCTGAATGTGACACCTCTCTGTTGCAGATATTGTCAGTATGAGATTCTAATAAAGAAACCACTCTCATGGACATGCGTCAGAATTAGTAACACGTCATTGAACTTCTGACAAAAGTGGATGGGGAATAATGGCTACTATGTAGAAAAATACATCTAAAGCCTTCCATCTACCTTCGTCACGTGTTTTATTTATGTTCAAAATTCTTTTCTATTAAAGCATATTTATTTTTATTTATCCAAAATTTTTTCTTTTTATTGTTTATAGACTCTAGTCTAGTTAAATTCCTAAAACGTCATTTAACCATGTTTGTCCTTGAATTGTATTTTTCTCTTTAGACCAAATATACTTCAACCTACCCGATAATCATAATGATAATATTCTGGATCAGATAATTCGGAAATAACTCGGGTGTGCTGATATGCAACAACATAATACGGTTCTGAATAGTTTAGACGATGATTAATTATTTGTATTTTTGGATTCTTCGGACTAATATTTTCATCTTGAGTGTTAATTGTACAACGTTTCAGCCGATGTAACTTTTGACCTTCTTCCGGTGTCTTTTTGAGCTGAGGAATCTATCTGTCGAACTCGCTAATCTTCACGGGATTTAAAACAGACCCCTTTATTTAATTCAAGGGGTAAGCATGTTGCGCAGTTCATAGAGTACTTGGTGAAATTAAATTGTAAATGTTTCCTTCGTCAGTGCGGGCGACCAGAAAGTACTTCGGACTTCTACCAGGTATTGACTGACGGAAGGAGAGCATGCTACCCCCGCGGATTAAGTAAAGGGTTTTGTTCGAAATATCTGTGCAGATTCTCGAGTTCTACAAGACACACCTTCTATTGCAAAAATTATCACACTTCTTATCTTTAACTAGATATTATATAATTTTTTCATCGCACCATTCTTTGTTTTTGCAGTGTAGATTTGTTTTTCGTTGACATCATCCCGTTAATGCTAATCCATGTTCCTGCTTTAGTTTTTGCCTATATATTTTATTAACACTAACTACATGTTCAGATATTGATCAGTTTTGGTATTGCGTTATGTTTTAAAACCTTCCATTTTAAATTATCTTGATTAGCCGTCATTTCGCAGTTCTAAAATAACTGATCAAACATCCAATTTCATACATTCTATATGCTGTTTAGTATAATTTTTATTTTGTTCATGCACAGCCGAATCATATTGCAGATGAAGCGTAACGGACTACTATAATAGGGGCCAAATTTATAGGTCAACGTGGATGAGAAAAGGATATTTTTACATTGCATTTATATTTATCCACGTTATAACCGTCGGACTAACAAAATATCCAAAATACCAGCACCTCAGATTCAGTCTATATCTGAGACGTTATATCGACCGAAACGTTGTTCAGACAAAACTCAAGATGAGAACAGTAATTTTAATAAAACAAATAATACGGAGGAGGATACATCTTTGAAATTAAATAAGAGAATCTTTCGTTTCGATATTCTTATTAATGAAATGTTCCTTTATACACAAATGTTAACAAAAAATAAATATAGTGTGCCTAATTTGTCAAAATGTGTCTTTTTTAGAAATTAAAAAATTCAAAGTGTAGCATCTGTTCTAATACTACGCCTTTTATTCTCTATCCTCGGTCAGTGGAAGAATTTCCTTCTAGATTAAGGAACTTTTATTTTGTCTCCAATCATGACTGCCCCTTTTTTCAAAACTGTATTATCTCCCGTTAAATCCGATATTGTGTCTAACTCTCCTGCCCTGGTGAGATAAATAAATATGACAACATATAATTACTAGGGCGATGACAAGAGAATATTATTTTCATTGTTTTGATATCTGACACAGTTAGACACAGTTAATAAATTGAGGAACACATCGCTATCTAAAAACGTATAACATATTAACTGATATATACTCAAGAGTCAAAACAATGAAAAGAATATTGTCATAGCCCGAATGATTACACTCAACTAAATAATCTCTAAAATGAGATTCTACCTTTTTAGAAGTTTATGTGTGAAAACCACGATACACTCGGCTGAAAAAAATATTGTCAGATTTGGAGTGGAGAGTGAGTTAATTTTATATTTAATAAAGATCATAGTTTAATATAAAATTATCCTCATTTCCGGTCATTCTATTTTTTTAAATGTTCATTATATCTCGTATTACCAAAACCACACGTAAAATTACCCTATCTTGGTTGCTAGTGATGTTTTATTCGACGATATTTTAGTATAGATACATTGCATATATATCGTTATCCACGGATATTGTATATATATATATATATATATATATATATATATATATATATATATATATATATATATATATATATCGTTATCCACGGATATTGTATATATATCGTTATCCACAGATATTGTATATATATCGTTATCCACCGATATTGTATATATATCATTATCCACATATATTGTATATATATATATATCGTTATCCACAGATATTGTATATATATCGTTATCCACGGATATTGTATATATATCGTTATCCACGGATATTGTATATATATCGTTATCCACAGATATTGTATATATATCGTTATCCACGGATATTGTATATACATCGTTATCCACAGATATTGTATATATATATATCGTTATCCACAGATATTGTATATATATCGTTATCCACAGATATTGTATATATATCCTTATCCACAGACAGTCTGCTTGGGTCTATCACAGCACTTTATTACCACAAGCTTGGATTAGACAGTCGGCGATCATAATCCTTAAGCCATTTGACTGCTACTAAGTAAGCACGGTTAAACTACAATGATAAACATTGTCAAACGCCATTAAAAAGCCACGGTTAACCATAAAATCTGTGAATGTCGGCCCCCACTTTCCCAATTCTCACAATATAATCAAAACCATAGGGTACTCTGTGTGAAAAAAAAATGTAACTGAAGATGAAAGTTAAATAATTTTTAAAATTTGTAATAATAAACAGCGATCCAGAATAAAAAACATCATTTACAAAAATGAGCGATACTTGATTATTTTTTGCATGAAATAATAAATATAATGTTATTGTTTTACTACTTTCAATTTGTTTTTAGTATTATAAAGAATATTTACGAAATATTCATTGATTTCTTTATTTTTAGAAGAATAAATCAATTCTAATTCGTATTAATACGCGTGCGATATTTTTTTTTGATTTTTTTAGTTTATCAAAATATATTTTTTTAACAAAAATATGTAATAAGCATAATACACGTAAATTTCCTTAAAATGTTGCCGAAATACATTTTTAAATTAACGGACATCAAAACTAGATAGCCAGTTAAACACCTATTGCGTAATCTTAAACCACCGAAATATGTCGAAATCAGCATTATTTTAGTTAACAATTGTTTATATTACAATATTAAGGCTAGTTGGCGATTACCGAAGTAAAAGTGTGACATATTTCTGTTAAAATGTCTCTCTACTTTTGCCCGTCATCCTCTGTTTTTGTTTCCTCCCCCTCATTTCACCAACCCCCTCTTTCTACACTGTCAGTCCCATTTGCTTCTAGCTGAACACACACACACACACACACACACACACACACACACACACACACAAGTAACTACCTTTGTAGAATAGAACCTCTTTATTTTATTTCCACATATATGCATATAAAAACACGGAAAAACGGCCGTTCATGATGAACTTTTGTTCAGCTGATGTTCAAAGAATGAAGATTTGAGATATTTTTTATACGATGAAACGCCGATAAATAATATATATATATATATATATATATATATATATATATATATATATATATATATATATATATACCGCCTCTGTGGTACCAGTCCTCAAGAATTCTGGTGAAAGAACTGACCCACTAAATTATCGCCCCATTAGCCTCCTGCCGCTTTTCACCAAAATATTTGAGTCCTTAGTTAATCAAGCCCTAGTCCAGCACCAAACAGCTGCTAAACTCCTGACTGACAAACAATATGGATTCAGGCAAGCCCGTTCAACAGCAGATATCTTAACTGTAGTTTCTGAACGTATATACCGTTCATTGGACAAAACAGGGGAGGATAGAGCGGTAGCGCTTGATATATCTAAGGTTTTTGACAGAGTATGGCACGATGGTCTTCTAAGGAAAATTAGATCATATGAAATCACTGGAAGAATTCATAATGTAATTAAATCCTTCTTAAGAAATAGAAAAATCAAAGTTGTCCTCGACGGTCGTACATCTAAACAATATGACATAAATGCGGGGGTACTCAAGGGTCTATCATTGGACCTCTATTATTCCTGATATTCATAAATGACCTCCCTGATAAAATTGTTTCAGAGATGGGTATATTTGCCGATGACACCACTCTCTATAACAGATATGAGGGGAAAACAAATGAACACATATCCAAGAAAATGGCAGACACACTAGAGGATGACCTCCAATCTGTAATGGAATGGGGACAAAAATGGATGATCACATTCAATGCTGCTAAGACTAAGCTTGTTTCTTTCAATAACTACAAGAAACCTTCTCTACCACCAATAGCAATGACCAAGAACACATTGCCTGAAAGTACTTCTTTTAAACTCCTTGGCCTAACGTTTACAGGGAATATGAACTGGAATAAATACATTGAGAGCATTGCCAAGGCTGCTGCAAGGAAGGTTGGCTCCCTCTACCGTGCTAGAAAACTACTTACGCCTGACAGTATCCTATACCTCTATAAGGCCACCATTCGCCCATGTATGGAGTACTGTTGTCACATCTGGGCTGCTGCTTGTCTCTCGCTCCTGGACAGGGTTCAAAAGAGAGTTGCCAACCTGATAGGTCCTGAACTGTCATCTAGGCTTCAGCCTCTGTCCCATCGACGAGATGTTGCATCTCTCTGCCTGTTCTACAAATACTTTAATGGCGAATGCTCTGATGAACTGCAAACACTTGTACCTCCCCGACGTAACTACCCCCGACAAACCCGACAAGCTACTAAGTCTCATCCCTTTACAGTAGAGATCCCTAGGTGCAAGAAAGCCTTTTACTCAAATAGTTTCTTCCCCAGAACTGCGGGTCTTTTGAACTCCCTTCCGGGATTCTGCTTTCCCAACTGCACTGATGTGCAGAAGTTCAAGTGTAATGTTAACAAACATCTTTCTACTCATCCCCCTTCATAATGACCCCGCTAATTAAGTCCCTGATAGTAGCCCCCTGCTTTAAAGTGGCACTGTGCCTTGTTTGGGGTGAAAATTGAATAAAAAAATTATATATATATATATATAATAGTTTGATTAGACTTGCTAAATGATTTTCGTTTTAATTTAATTATTCTTGCTGTGCAATACTTATATCAGTTTGGAAATAAATGAACAGATGTCGGCCCACTGCTACGAATCCGGAATAGGGGTGTGTGAGCGTGAAAAATGTTTAAGCAGTTACAATTTAAAAAAAAAATGGTTGTGATGTTCACATCTTTAAATCAACCGTCCGTTTAATCAACCACCGATGAAACAATTCCCTCTAATTATTTGTTTTGAACCAAATAAATAATACAAAGTACAAAAGAAAAGAATATAAAACCGTCTTTCAACCCTTAAAGCTTACCGAAATAAACGTTTTCAAGTTTATTTTGATTTAAAACGTTTTTTTTTTAATTAAAAAAAAAGATCGCTGTAAGGTGGGGATGAACGCGAATGCAAAACAAATATTTTTCAGTCACTAACATAACCCATTATGTCACGACGACAGTCAAGCCAAATTTGCAAATGTATGCACTTAACGTATCCGATACGGGAAGCGGTTCACGCATGCGCAAATGTCAAAATCGTTTAGAAAGAGATTATTTTACCTGACCCTCCAATCAGATTCTGCGGTCATTAAAGTTACAAAATTGAGTGTTGTGTTCTGAATTTGACATATTATACGTCCGAGTGCCTTTTATTTAAGCCGGTACCAGAATTATACTAATCCGATTTGGATTTCATAAGTTTCAGCAGGACATTTTTCTTTTATAGATTAAATCAACAGTTAACCATTTTAAATGAATATTTTTGCTCAACAGTGGACAAAATATATTTGACCAACTTTGAAATCGCATGGTTGACTTTAACCTCCGTGTTCTCATCATCGCACTCAACTGTAAGCAATCTAAATATATCAATTAGAGATTTTAAACTTGCAAAATAATTTTTGCTATTTTAATGTAGCAATTTCGAGTTAGACATAGTGTAAGATGACTAAATCAATATATATATTTATATATATATATATATATATATATATATATATATATATATATATATATTTGTACAGTTTCCATTGTGTTTGTTTTATTATTTCCAATGTATTATATTTTATTTTTACTAAAACTGCTCTCTGATTTTTTTTCACCTCGAGTTCAAAATTGTTCGACCCTGACAAATAAGACATGGCAATGACTTTTTAAAACATTATTATTGTGATTTTATGAAGCATTAAAATAATTAGAATCGACACAAGATTATTATTAATCCTAGTAATTGATGCTACAATTTCAATTACATTATTATCCACGAGAAAAATGTTTTTGTTTTGACAATTCGTCGTACGAGCAGAGGTCATTAAATGTGGTTTATGAGGAACTTCCAAGCAACTAATGATTTTATCCCTTATTCACCGTTCATCACACTACTTGATTCCCTCCTCTTTCTTATATATATATATATATATATATATATATATATATATATATATTTATTTATAGATATATATATATATATGAGAGAAATTTGTATATATAAATCACACACGCACACACACACACACATATATATATATATATATGTATGTATGTATGTATGTATGTATGTATGTATATATATATATATATATATATATATATATACATGCAATTGTTTACTATAATAATTATTCAAATTTATTACATATGTATACAACACTAAGTTCTAAGTTAGTGGTTAAAGTGAGCAGATTGTTTTGTCTTCTACAGATTGTTTCATAGCAAGGATAAATGTTTATTCTGAAGAGTATATGCATGAAAAGAAAAAGCGAAAGAGGTTTGCACCACTTTTATGTCCCAGAACGAGGATTAAATTTTAAATTGCAAACATTTAATGCAAATTTATTGTATTAAAAATTTTAAATTGGGGTTACTTCTCCTTACAACTGACACTTGTGGATAATTTTCTAATTTATGTTAATATTCATTGTCTAAATTTTTCAAACATTATCTGAATTGTTTCTACGATTTTATATAATTTGCAATAAATATGGGTTTAACTAAACAAGGCACATTTTTGCTTTTTCGAATACTGATCTGATGTTTCGGCCAAACATAATTTCTGTTGTTGTATTAGGATTTGCCGTAATCCTAATAAACTTTAAAAAAAACTGTTGTCGAGATGTTTCCATGGGTTAGTCGTAAACCTTTTTTAGTAACCTTTTTAGTGTGGTAAAAAAACGTCTGGCGTGTTTGTTGCTTCTAGGATGATATTGCGATGTTGTGAGCTGTTGTTTTAAAGTGTCGCACAATTCTTTGACCTCAATTTTGTGACATTGTCACTAACAAGGTAATCAACAAACCAAAACGACAAACAGATTATATAGAAAGTAATTGTTATCGCTGTGGTCGGTTTCCTACATTTTAACGTCTGTGGCCATTTGGAAAAACTCTCCACGACTATCAAGTTTTGAGAATCCTTTAGTAATTCCCCAAAGTATGTATCATCTTGAGGAATACATGGTACATTTGCCGCCAACACTGACCTTTACATGTTTGAACCATATTGGTGATATCGACGGCCTTTGAAAATGCGTTTTTCAACCTGCTTGTGCCTAGATGGCCTTCATGGGAATTTTTTAGTATTCTCTTTTGCAGAGTTTTATGGATAATGACTCACTATAAAGCAGGACATTGTCTCAGACTAAGTAAACGTCTGAAGTAAACACCTTTGTGCTAATTTCTGTTTTGTAGTTTTTATAAATTCATCATAAACTGCTTGTCTTTATATCTTGAATAGTAGTTCCTGGATTATGCTTCGTAGTAGCGGCTTAATTTCCTTATTTATGCGAAATGCGGCGATTACCGAGTTTCCATGGGCTACTTTAAAATCGGAATTTACCTAAACAGTCCGTTCGCATGCAAAACTTTGTTTTGAAACTGGGAATTGATATCTTTTAGAGTCTTTTAATGAGTTATCTCTTCTGCCATGATTCTGTTAACTTTTGTAGTTAAACTTTGTTTATTGTTTAATTCTTTTAGAACACATCTAATTTCTGCAGCCTTACCTGATATACATACTTGTACGAATAGGAAACCTTAAATATTGTCTTATAATTCAAATTCGCCGCATAATTTGCGAAATCATCTCCGTCATTTTTAACTGGATTGATGCATTTTTACCGTTGATGGAATAGAGATTTTCGGGCTGAAAAATTCCGGTAAGGTGCTATACCTTATCGGCGAAAGATAGCTCACAAATTTTACGTGACAAAATAAAATCCAAACATTTATTATGATCCAGAGTCGCTAATTTGCGTAATAGCAAACGAAGGTTTTTTTTCTGATTTGACTGATATTAGCTGTCTATATTAAAGAATACTTTTTTTATATATTTTATTCTATAGTATGCCGCAAACGACTTATCTTCCTTGGTTCATAGAAGAAATTATCAATTGCATTCCATATTAAATCTTGTAAAAATGGATACTATTATAAGATTACGCTTTATTTTTTTTTCGACTTTGTCATTCTTCAGTACAATGTTTACGGGCAGATATTTGTACTTATGTGTGTTACTCTCGCTTGAATAATTGTTCTCCTCCTGTGTTCGTCGCTGTCGATAAAGTTGTTGTTCTTATTTTTCATTCAACTTTTCTTGCTGTTGAATCTGTAGCCTTACCAATTATGTCATGGCTGCCTGAAGTTCATTCATTTTCCTATAATTAGTAAAAATAAACAATGTATTCATTTGAAACAACCGTTTTCAATCTTACCATGTTTAACTATTTAGAACAGTTGAAAGGGGAACAGTAATTAATAAAAACGTTGTACTTAGAGTTTATCTTTCTCTTGGGACAATATTTTTTCTCGAAATTAGTATTATTTCGATTCATCGGACTACTGTTCTCATCTTGAATGTCATTTTCACAACGTGTTTTTATTACATTTTCACCCCAAACAAGGCACATTGCCACTTTGGTGTAAGACTCTACTATCAGAGAATAAGCTACTGGGGTACTATGTAGGGAGTTGGGCAGTAAGATGTCGGTTCACGTTACACTTGAACTTCTGCATGTCAGTACATTTGGGGAAGCAGGGAATCGGAATGGAATTCCAAAGTCTAGCGGTTCTGGGAAGCAACTACTGGAGTAAAAAGCTATTTTACAACTAGGGATCTCTACTGTGTAGGTGTGGGATTTAGCTGCTTGTCAGGTTTGTAGAGGGTATTTACGTCGTGGGGGTACAAGTGCTTGCAGTTCGTCAGAGCATTCATCATTAAAATACTTGTAAAACAGGCAGGTCGATATAACCTCTAACCTTATTCAGGTGTATCTCGTCGAACTCGAGAATTTTCTGTCGAACTCGGGAATTTGGATGGAATTTTGAGCGAAAGCTTTTATTTATTTCACGGTACACCTAAAGACGGTCGGAGTTTATATCGACAGAAACCTTGTGAAAATCACACTCAAGATGAGAACAGCAGTCCGATGAATCTATATAATACGAATAACTAATTATCATACAAAAATTCAGAAACGTCATAATAGTTTTCTTTTTATTTAAAAAAAAAAACTTGTCTGGAATATTTACCGTTTGTGGTAGACAAATAGATAGAGAACTAAAAGAAAAAAAATCCTCATTTTATTCGATTTACAATTTGTTGAAAGTTTGAACAATAAAAAAGGAAAAGCATTCATCTTCATATTATTTTTCCAATATTTTGTGAATATTTACTTAGTCCTAACTAAATAGATTCATATATTCTATTCAATATAGATTAAAAATAACGGCGTTCAAATATATAAATATAGATTCATATATTCTATTCAACATAAATTCAAAATACCGACATGCAAATATATAAATATAGATTTTCTATAAATATAGATGTGGATGTTAGCCGAGGGATGTGCAGACAGGATGTGGTCTATGAGGATATAGATTCATATATTCTATTCAACATAGATTCAAAATAACGGCATTCAAATATATAAATATAGATTCATATATTCTATTCAACATAGATTCATATATTCTATTCAAAATAGATTCAAAATAACGACACATAAATATATAAATATAGATTCATATATTCTATTCAATACAGATTCAAAATAATGACAAACAGAGTCTGGTGAAAGTTTTTCTGGGGATTTCAAATTCAGAAAATACCTCTTCCCGTTTGACATCAGGTAATGGCATACAAAAATCTAAACAATGATCAAGTATTAATAATCCAGAAGTAGAAAGATCATGGCAAGATAGATTGAAGACGTTCTTGCCAATATTGGAATTAGTAGTACACCCAAACTTCTTGTGTATTAAATGCTGCAATTTTCCGTTAAATTTAAGAACTAGTTTTTTATGACCACATTCTCGTAAAATTGCAATATACATAGCGAACCGAATTTTATCAAAGCACGATAAATGCTTAAATTAAAGTAAGGGATTTAAAAGCAAAATTAAACGACATGGCCCATAGCTATGCAAGTACACCAATTTCCCATTCAAATGGCGAAAAGAGCATTATTCAGTTATTAAAACATTGCGAAAATTAATCGTTATTATTACTAGACCAGATAAAGGTTCAGGGGTTGTAATACTAGATCATCATGATTATGTCGACAAAATGTCTACCTTATTGAACGACACAGATAAATTTATAAAAATGGGTCCTGTCGCAACTCATGATCGTACAACTTCTTTAGAATCTAAATTTCAAAAGAGATTAGTTAAGTGGGTTAAGAGTGGTGTACTTTCATCGGACATAGCTAATGAGATAAGGCTCTCAGGATCGATCCGCTCTAGATTGTGTGGTTTACCGAAAACTCATAAAGTAGGTATTCCCTTAAGGCCCATTTTGTCTATGGTAGGGTAATCACAGCATAAACTTGCAAAATGGATCTTAAATATTTTGCAACCAGTATTAAAATATTACAGTAAATACTGTTTGAAAGATTAATTTTATTTTGCAGACTTTATTCAGAAGTCTAAGGTTGTTAAGAAATGTATGTGTTCTTACGTCATTAGCAACCTGATTACTTGCGTCCCGATTTCAGAGACTATAGATATTTGTACAGACATTTTATATCGTAGTCAGATATCGCCTCCTCCCATTTCTGAAAGTATATTCGTTGAGCTGATGAAATTTTACACTACATCTGTTAAATTCAGTTTCAACGATGTAATGTATCGGCAAATAGGTGTGTCGATGGGCTCAGTTTTGGGCCCGATAATAGCAAATATTTTTGTGGGTTTCCATGAAGAGCAATTGCTCTCTGGACCCAACAAACCATTGATCTACGACACATTTTGCCTCTTCGATAATCAAACAGAGGCAAATGATGTTTCCTCCTTACTTAATAAGATGCACCCCTTGTTACAGTACACTTATGAGGGAGAGTCTAATTCGTCCATAGCTTTCATTTATGTATTGGTAACGAAAGCACCATCCAGTTACCTTACATCAATATACCGTAATCCCACGTTCACGGGACTGTATGCACGTTGGGATTCATTTTGCCCTCGAAAACGTAAGATAAATTTAATTTGAACTCAAACACACCGTGCCCTTATGATCTGCTCGAAATCAAAATTGGATGAGGAATTAAGAATAATTACTGACACCCTCTCCAAAAAGTGGTACCCGTTGGATGTCAGTTATACAAAGGAAAATGGCAGATTCTTCTGTAACTAAAATTCAAACGGTTAATAAATGGCCAGTATATTTGCGTTTACCTTGGCTGGGTGCAGTAAGTGAGAAATTTGCAAAGCAAATGAGTTCAACAGTGAAAATTGTTATTTTGCTTCAAATGTACGTGTTGTGTTCTCTACGAGACCGTTAATGCCATCCTCTCGAAAAGATGTTCTACCCCCCCCCCGGTCATAATAATAATGTAATTTATAATTTTGAATGTAGTTGCAGTGCCAACTATGTGGGTCGAACAACATTAAGATTGAATGGAAAAATCCAACAACACGTACCTACCAAACTCAGAAATGGGACACACCAAACAACAGACGTAATTGCCAATACATACGGGTCTTCAATTACTGACCACCTTATAAAAAACCGTCTTGTACAGCGAACTTTAGCACAAATTCTTTTACAATCTTGAGTCGTGCTCACTCATTATTATTTAAAGATCTTGGAGACTTCACGTTCGGTTGAGAAGGCCATCCCTTTGTAAACAGAAGGAATGCCTCTTAGGTTTGAGCGTGATTAGTCTCTATGGTCTTCGAGCAATATTACGTTGTATTTCAATTGCTTTCCCTAATTTTCCCCCCATGCATAACGTAACGCAATGTTATTTTTATCTATATATAATTTCGATTCCCGTTCGTGTCTTTTTTTTTATTCACTCAAATCCCTCGATACAGCTTTGATAAAGCGAGGGCGAAACCGGTCAGCTGACTCCCCATTTTTTTCCTCCTTTTATTCTCTTCACCCCGTGAATTTTAGTTTAAACGTTGATTTCATTTTACCGTTCTAAATCAAATCTATGGTTATTACATCAGCCAGTTCCCACTGAAGTAAAGACTGCAATAAGAAAAATGGAAAGAAGTCAATGGAAAATGAAGACTAAAAAGTCTATTCAATTTAACGAAGTGCATATATATATATATATATATATATATATATATATATATATATATACTAGCAAAAGTACCCGTCGTTGACTGGGTTCAAAAACAGCCTACAAAAAATGGACTCTAATTTATGAAAGTATAATAGGTTATGAAAAGGAAGGGTTGTAAAGAGATAGCTTCGAATTTGGGGGTATCAAAACCAAAGCAAAATATGATGAAAGTAACAATTTGAAACAGACGGTATTGTTTTTGATCTGAACTTCTGTAATACATATATAAATAATACATATATAAATATAATGCATACATAAGTACAGTAAAACTCCTTTAATTTGAACTTCCTCTAAAGTTGGACTTCCTCTGATTTGGACTTTTCTAAACCTGGACTTTCTCTAAACTTTAACTGTCTCGTCATTGAAATTGTATTAGCATAGTTGATGCAGAGTTGCAGTAAAACTGTTTACATGGTTTAGTCAGATATTGCGCAGAAATGTTAATATTATTGGCACTATGTAATTAATGTAGATTTGCTACTGATAATTAATTTACACTAACTGCAATTTTTTTCAGATTGTTATATTTAAAATAGTGTAAAACAACCCATCGCAATAGCTTGCAACTCTAAAAGAAAACAAGTGACACTGACTTTACTCGAAAAACGTTAAATTATAGAAAAACTTGATGCTGGAGTTGAAAATAGCGTTATAGTGAGAGATTATAAGATTGGAATAAGTACATTGTTTTACATCAAAAAGAAAAAGGAGGAAATATTGAAACTGCTCCTTTCTCCTCAAATAAAAGACATGTCAAAAAAAAGGACTTTTCGCAGACCAAAGCAAGTTGAATTCGATCGAATATTGCATAAGTGGTTTGTAGCAAAACGGAATGAAGGTGTAGCAATATCTGGGCCCATGTTAATTGCTAAAGCAAAATCTCTTAAAGAAGTGTTGCATATCGCAGAAGATATGAAATTCAGTGAAGGCTGGCTTAGGAGCTTTAAGAGTAGACATGATATAAGACAATTAACAATGTCAGGCGAACAACGGTCTGCTGATACACACGCAGCATCAAATTATTGTGACAAATTCAAGACGATAATTGCCGATTATGGTTTAACACCAGAGGATGTTTACAACGCTGATGAAAGTGGCGTAAATTGGAAGTGCTTACCTGCAAAAACATTAGCCGGACCCGAGGAGCAGAAAATATAAGGATTCAAATTAAATAACGAAAGACTAACAGTGGTGGTATGCGCTAATGCTTCTAGAACTCATAAACTTAAGCTTCTTGTCATCGGCAAATCAAAGTGTCCCCGAGCGGTGAAAGGAATTTCGCCTTTGCCAGTATCCTATTATTCTTCACGAAATGGATGGATGAATCAACAGTTGTTTAAAAATTGTTTTTTTTTTTTTGCAAGAATTTGTGCCAGTTGCCCAGAGGCGTTGTCTTGAATTAGATAAACCTGATTCAAAGTGCTTGCTTCTGTTGAACAATTGTAGAGCACTTCCTCCTAAGTCACCTAAGTCAGAACTAGTGTCATCTTGAGGGAATATTTTTGTGTGCTACTTACCACCTAATGTGACTTATCTCATCCAACCTATGGATCAAGGGATTATTTGGAACTTAAAATGTTTCTACGGAAATGATTTCATGATGAATATGATAAATAGTACCGTGAGTATAAGCGATTTTTAGTGCCATTTTACTATCAAAGATGCCATATTTTCTCTCGTAAGTGCATGGAATCAAATTCGAGCAAGCACATTAACAAAAGCATGGGGTAAATTATGCCCAGCGTCAAAGGCTTCTGAACTGAAAGAATCAGAGAATACATCTGGTCTAGAAAAAATTCTTGAAACCAAGCGGTTACCGACCAACTACGCTGTTCTTAAATCACTTAATGCAAATGATGTTGAAATGTGGGTGCAACAAGATGAGGAAACTACTGATCAATATCCTGAAGGCAGTAATGGTGATGAAAATTGCGACAGCACCCATTCTCTTGACCCTAATGTAAATAATCAAGAACACTCTGATGAAGCAATATCATGGGATGATGCAGAAAAGTCTATGGAGATGATTATAAAATTTCTAGAAAAAAAGTCCTTACTTTAGTGACAACTATGTTTGCAAGCAATGTCAGTCCGAAGAGATATAATCATAAAGAAGCTACAGAACCAAGAAATTGTAGATTTTCGTGATCGCTTACGGAATACAATGGCAGCGCCCGAGAGCTCAATCGATGAAAATAGAAACTGCAATGAGACTCATTCAATGAATAACTAAAAAAACTGTATTTTACATAAATGTATGATTCTGTAGATGATAACTTAGGTAATAAATACCTAAAAAATAAGAGTAGATTTAATTTATTTTCAATGTTTTGTTCCTGGCAATAATATTTAACAATTCTTACTTGCAATATATCGTAAACTCAATTTAATATATACTTGAAGTATCATATAGCGATGAATTTCATTTACTATTTCTTTATTCTAAGAAAATTAAAGTTAACTGCAGGACACTTTTTTATCACGAAACTTGAACAGCATCCACTAATTTGAACGAAACGGATGTTCAAATTATAGGAGTTATACTATATATATATATATATATATATATATATATATATATATATTATATTATATTATATTATATATTAGTATTAACATTTATATATATACATTATATTATCCAAACATGTTATATTAACATTTATATATATATATATTATATTATATATTTGTATTAACATTTCGTCTTTATTTATGTATTTAATGTTTTTTATTTGATTTTTTTAGATATCGAACATTCTGCTGGCGTTGTTCATTAATTTTACAAAGAACACACGCACACACACACGCACACACATATATATATATATATATATCGTGTAAATCTAGATATTTGTGCATACATGCATGTGCATGTATACGTGTTGGTGCATATTTCTATGCGCATCTAATCGTATATTGAAGTGTCTGTGTGCAACCGAGTGATTAAAAGCACGAAACAAACCGATAGGTAAGAAGTATTTATACACACATATTTAGCTGTGCGTCCATCCATTTGGCCCCGGGCGGAGACCCCCAAGGAGAAGAGTTGATTAGGAAATGAGTAGCGCCATTTCCGTTGCTGCTGCTGCTGTTGTTGCTGTCTATCCAAATCAAATATTACGGATCAACATATCAAAAGGCAAAAAGGAGCCACCACCACCCCTACCCATTTTCCCGCGGTATCCCTAGCGATTGTCTTTCATTTGGTCAATTGGCGCGTGATCTCATTAACGCCAGCCATTTTCGATATCTTCCGTGGCCATTTCCGTTTTTGTTTGAACGCAATCAAACGTTGCCGGCGCAAGCGATAGATTATACGGCCGGAGCGGCCGGCGACACACGTCGACAGATGGAGGTGTTGTTGCTTGTCTTTTTATATCGCGGAATCGGAAGTTGTGTTTGGTGAGAGAGGTAGAGAGCTCCGTGAAACAACGGGTTGCAGAAGATGATTGGGTTGGGTTGGGGGCATAAAAAGAGAGGCGGATTGGTCATAGGCGCTTGTATCACACAATCGCGGCCTCTCCGTTGTTTAGAGATTTTCAGATTATCTCGTAATGGTGGTGGCCGAGGTCAAGTTTTTCTGCGCGGGAAAACACTTTGATGAATGAAATCGAAAACGAAAGAAGACATCTCTGTTCAGGGCTTGACGTAAGAAGGCGAAGAATAAACAAAACATTTTAATCGCATCGGAAAGGGTAGCTCGATCGCCCGGAAATAGGTGGCGCTCTGTGTCTTGCCTCAGTAATGTTATCTTTACTAACTGTAATAGTTTTATTCGCTGCTATTTCTGTGCTGGAATTTTTGGTCAGAGCATGGAAAGAATACCTGTTTAGTTAAAAGGGGGTTGTGGCTAAGGTTGGTAAGATCTATTTGATTGGTTAGAATAATTCGAAGTTGTTGTTGTTTGCCCGGAGGCGATTAGATGATCTTTGACGCCATTGTATGAAAACGATGATTAACAAATTGACAAATATCGAGTGATTCTTTGTTAGATGGAAAATAAAATTCAATATTTGCTGAAGAGATAATAATTAAAAAATGCTATTATGTGTCTCGTCAGCATAAACAAATACTAAAACTAAAATATTGTAATAAAACTATGTAAACTTGCATTATATATTGCCTCTCGCGCACGCTGTTTCTCTAACTCTATCTATAACTCAATGTTCTCTTTTGATCTGATTTATCTCACTTTCTTCCCATATATATATATATATATATATATATATATATATATATATATATATATATATATATATATATATATTGAAAGACTTCAACCAGAACTTGCGTTCATACTTACAAAAACTGTTTAAACGTTGTCTTAAGAAGAATTTCTTCCCGTCGCCCTGGAAAATCTCATCGGTATGCACCGTATTTAAGAATTCAGGTGATCGATCATCTCCCTCACAGTACAGGCCAGTAAGTCTCCTGTGCGTCATGAGAAAGTTGCTGGAATCTGTGTTGAATAGAGAAGTAATCAATCATCTCAGCAACAATAACCTTCTTGGTGACACGCAATGTGGCTTTCGTTCTGCTAGATATACAGCAGATGTGCTTACAGTTATATCTCATAGGATTAGTGTATCTCTCGACGGAGGCTACCTTTCTAGGGCAATTGCTCTTTACATATCAAAGGCCTTTGATAGAGTATAACATAAAGGTTTACTTCACAGGATCTCCAGCTACGGTATAGCTGGAAATGTCTTCTCAATTATTAAATCATTTCTCTCTGATAGGCTCATAAGAGTAGTGCTTGCTGGGCAGAAATCAGAAACTCTTAGTATTGATGCTGGAGTCCCTCGAGGATCAATCCTGGGCCCAACTCTATTCCTGATCTACAGCAATGATCTTCCAAATCACATCCTTACATCATTCGTAGACATCTATGCTGATGACACTACTATCTATGGTAGCACATCTAAGACCGTAAACGACCAAGTTCACTCTGATTCTCTCTCCTCTGATCTTGAGCAAGTGGTACAATGGGGAAAGAGGTGGCTTGCTACTTTTAATGCATCTAAAACCAAGATTTTATCTTTACATCATCAACACTCTGATCCCCATCTGGCATCAACTGAAATGGATGGCGCTTGTCTTGGGGAGGCCTCAAGTTTTTACAAGCTTCTGGGCTTGACCTTTACTCCTGATCTTAAATGGAACACATACATTAAATCCGTCGCCAAGGCAGCTGGAAAAATGGTGGGATCCTTTCTATCGATCTAGTAGATATCTCACTGCTGATGCAATTGTCTCTCTATATAAGAGCCAGGTACTTACAAGGATGGAGTACTGTAGCCACATCTGGGAAGGAGCTGCTAGAAATGATTTATCCTGCCTTGATAGAGTTCAAAATAGAGTTCGTAGCCTTGTGGGGGATGTCCTTTTCTATTCCCTGCAAGCTCTTTCTCACAGAAGAGAGGTTGCGAGTTTGTCTCTGATTTATCCTTATTTTCATGGCAGGTGCTCGGCTGAGCTCCATTCTATGATACCCCTTCGCCAAAATTTAACAAGAAACACCCGTCTAGCAGAAAACATTATCACTAGTTCTCCCACTCTTTATCTGTGCCTAAACCTAAGCGTGGATTCCATTAGCAAAGCTTTTCTTAGAACTGCACGCCTATGGAATTGTCTTTCGCTTTTCTGCTTCCAGCTGACTACAATATGGTTGTCATCAAGTCTAACGTAAACAAGTTTTTTTTGATGAGCCGTTCCATATAAGATAACAAATTTACTGAATATCCATTACTAACGGTTACTATATTGTCCAATTTCTACTGTACACTCTTTAACCCTTATCCTCGAGTGGCCTCTTGGTCTTAATGTGGTGATGCCTATGTAATATATATATATATATATATATATATATATTAGATTTTATGGAGGCAAAAGAAATCCAGCAGAGTGCTCAATTAAAAGGAAAATTCGAAATATAAGAGCGTATTTATATTTTGTATTTTGTGTACAAAATTTTGTAAGATGAGACAAGTTATTGGTACCGTCGGTTTCAACTCCGATAATTAGGTCCGTTTAAGATATCCATATCAAGCTATCTTCAGCCAATACTCATCTACTATATATATATATATATATATATATATATATATATATATATATATATATATATATATATATACTTTTATTTGTTTTACGCAAGCATGTTTATGTGGCCACACATTCATGAGCTTGTTGGGGCCAGTCAATTACAAGTTGCTAGTGACCTTTTCAGGCGAAGCTGCTTATACAATAGCAAAGGCCGTCACGTTACTTTTGCATGAGCAATCTCGTCTAAAAAGGTCTCCAGTTCCTGATTTACCAAAACATGCCAATGAATGTGTAGAGGCATATAAACGCTCAAGTAAAACAAATAAAAGTAGACTATTATCTATCCATGTTGTGTGTAACCTCTGTATGTAAATCTAATCCCACCATTTCTTTGGGGGTTTTTTTGTTTGTTTTTCTATTTTCTTATATATCCAAGTACATATTATTAATATCCATTCAGTTATTTTAAAACAAATTAATTAATAAAACAGATTGGTTCTCTCACATTACTTAATATTTACACATTTTCTTCTTACTGTTGGAGGGGAATTTATCTCCAATCCTACGCTTATTTATTTGAATAGAGCAAACTTTTTAAGTAGGTGCTCAATATTTTCACCCATGCGGGGTGCAGAAATACCTGGTGTAGAAACCGAGCGCATGGTTATCCCTCTTGGTGTGATGGACTCGTAGATCTTATTAGGCTATCTATCTAAGAGAAGGAAAATTCTAATATACAACATTGGTGGAGGAAAGCCTCCTAACTCATGGTCGACAGCCTTCCTAGAGTTGGTGACTCGAACAAATTCCCCAGTTTTTGCAAACCTAAATTGCTTACGGGGTGAATAGACTCTGCTTATCAACGGCTTTCACACTCTTTCTTTGTCTATTAGACAAACGCACAGGTACAATATCAAGGAGTCACCAGAGCAACCCTGTGCTTGGCCTTGTTTTATATATATAAGCAAAATATGTGTGGACTCTTGGAACTGTTTTGATTGGCTAATCTAATAATCAAAACTCCTCATAAACGATGATTCTAATGAGCTTAATTTTAGCATCAAATGGATGACAATAATTTTTTGTTAATTTTTGGGGGTGCTTTACTTTTTTTCTAAGTGACCATTTACAAAAATAAAATTATACGAAATTACCCCCAACAGACATTGTATACACGAAACTTGCCATTAACATCTTACGCCAAATAACCGCCATATTGCTATGGCAACACGCACACAAGAAATATTATTTTTAATTTGGAACTTCCCTTGTATTTAATATTTTATAACATTTTTGAATTTTTGAAAAACGGATTTTTTTTAATTACACGATTACACATATTAAAAGCAATATCAAATTCGTTAATCTACATGATTCGCCTTCGTTTGTTTACAAAGCCATTTGGTGGAAATGACGCCCGACATATTTTTAGCTACGGATGAGCAAAACTGTATAGAATGAACCTTTTTTTATAAGTTTTATTTAAACAGTCTTATTTTAACTTAAAGGACTTTTTTATATTAGATGTACGAACTGTTTTCCACCATTAATATGTTTATGAACGGTTACCTAACTTTTATAATAAAATTTAGGTAAACGTCGATATCGAATTTTTGAAATTAAGTCAGTTTAATAAAAAAAAAGAACGAGGTGTTTTTTCTCCACTTACATTATAGACTATATTTGAACTTTCAACAAACTTTTACTTACATAAAAAATAAACTTTATATATAATTTTACTTCCAACATCGACATTTTTATGAAACGCTTACAGCTATTTCCCCTGATTAGAGTTTTTTAATATGTTCCGAAGTTCGAAACATAAAAAAAAAATCTTCCCCAAAATATTCATTTGGTAATCGCAAGACGTTTCCAGCCTGGAAAAATAATTTCTTGAATACAGAAAGATGTTTTGCTCTATTCTTGAATATTCGATAGCCTTGCATAATTTTATCCGGATTCTCGGCATTTTCCGTCAAGCATGGATCAGGCGAGACCGGCAATCATCGGGTTAAGCCGAGCGTTGTTACAGACGCTTTAAAAACAAACAAACCGGAAAAAATACAAATGTAAATAATCAAAAATAACCAAAAACCAACCTTTACAGGACTGCTTATATTTTTATTTATTTTATTTTACATGTTTTGTTTGTTTTTGTTTTTATAAAATATTTATGAACAAAGGTTTGTTTTTTTTTTCTTCAAGAAATAATAAAAGTTTTACTTTTTTTCACCGTAAATTCTGAGGTGAAAGTACAATTTTTTTTTTGTTTTACCCCTTTTGGTTTAGTCAATTGGGTTGGGGCCACAAACATTTTACATATATATATATATATATATATATATATATATATATATATATATATATATATATATATATATTAAATAAAATACGTACACATATATTTGCGAAAAGCGTAAATTGTAAGATGAAAGTACAGGAAATGTTTTATCTTTATTTCATTTTATTTATATATTTTTACGGCTGTTCATTGCCGGTGGAAGATCTTTCTCGAGATAAGGATCTTTCCTTAGAGATCTTTTTCTTCATTCGACTGTTGAACGGCCATCGACGGCAAGAAGGGGAGAGATAGGGTAAAGGAAACGTGTAAGTGTGCTCCGATATAATACCCTTCGCATATTTTTAAGGGTTGCCATTTCGACAGCCATAAATAAACGATTTTTACTATTATAATATTCTCACCTGGTGGAGAGGGTACCACGCACTTCTTTTTTTTTTTTGAGGGGGGGGCTATTACTTTTATATGTCTTTATCTGTTCTTTTATTTTTGGAAATTGTTGTGTATGTGTATCGACGTTACCTACAATGAAAATGAAAATATCTTTAGTATAATAGTTGTGTTCAAAACGAAACTTTACGTCGACCCGGGCAACGCCGGTTACCTATGCTAGTATATATATATATATATATGCTGATGACACCACGCTCTAATACAGGCACGAGGGGGAAAAGAATGAAAACATATTCAAGGCAATGACGAAAACCCTAGATAGAAGACCTTCAATCCAATACAGATTGGAGGGGAAACAAAAATGGATGGCAACATATAATGCTGCTAAGACTAATCTTCTTTCCTTTAATAATTATAAGATATATATAAATTGATTTGGGAATCTAAAGTAGGGCGATCCCTGATGTAAATGTGATATAATGGTGACTGATAACTCCAGCTAGGAGTTTCTTAGAAAACTCAGAGTTACAATCACAAGGATGTCCATAGACATCCACCCACTGTTTTTTAATTGTTCTTGGGCCTAATTTTGTTTTTCTTAACTTCTATTGTCCAAATAAAATAAATCAAAATATAGTACATGGCGCTGTTTAATGCCGGAAGTCTTCATGTAATTATGTATTTTGAAAGTATTCAGAGAAAGTGCCGCTTACATTAAGTATATATATATATATATATATATATATATATATATATATATATATATATATATATATATATATATATATATAAGTGAGAATGTGTGTGTGAGGACATTTCTCAACCTCTATACTCAACGAAATTTTTATCTACAGAATTGAAATCGATATATATGAAATTAAGACATGCTGAAAACATTTTAATCGGTTTTCATCCGGAAAACAAAGATGTTAACGGGTCTGAATTGAAAAATTGTTGCGTGGGAGGCCACTGGATTTTTATCTGTTTTTTAACTGTTACACGACTGCGCATGCGCGGCCGATAAACATGACGGCTTCCTTATGTTAAGTATTAGTTGCTTTGAAAGTACTTTTTTAAACTCATGTCAAGTTAGTGTAACAGTTATCGTAATTAACTTACAGTATTTAGGATTTGGTTTCGATCTCAGCTCAAGTATTGCGACAAAATTAATATAAAATGAAAACGTGTTTTACGTACGATCGCATAGGACACAAAAGGTTTAGAGTAAAAAAAATTAAATTCAGAAATTTTTATTAGAATTGATAAAAGTGACGAAGTTGAAAATATTAGAAAATTTTTATTGCAGAGCCCACATTATTTGTTTTTATTACGTATATATTAAAGTTACGTTTAATTCCTGCGGCATTTCTGTTTATGATCAATAAAAAAAATATGCATTAATTACAATATAATACGCGTAATTTTACGACCGGGCAACGCCGGGTGGCATTTTTGTCTCTCTCTCTCTCTCTCTCTCTCTCTCTCTCTCTATATATATATATATATATATATATATATATATATAAATGTATATATATATATATAAATATAAAAGTGAGAATGTGTGTATAAAGAAGTTTCTTAACCTATATACTCAACGATTTTTTTAATCTACATACTTGAAACTTTGTATATAGTATACACTTTTTAATCGGTTTTGATACGGAAAAGGGAACTTCTAAGGGGTCAAAATTAAAAAATTTGTATGTGGGAGTTGTCAGATTTTTGACCTTTTTCTAACTGTTTTATGATTGTGCATGCATGAATAGTTCACATTACATTATCTTGCGTATAAGTCGGTTTGAAGCCGTTTTGAAATGCGTGTCACGCCGGCCGAATGGTAATCGTACTTGTCCCACGGTCTTTCAGTTTCGGTTTCGATCTCAGCTCGAATATTTTTTTTTTTACAAGAAGAGAACGGTTTAGAATAAAGATAATACTCGCACATGTCTCAGCTTCTTTCCGTTGTTTGTTTTCTTTTTTTATTTTGCTTCATATATTTTTTAAGGAATTTAACGTTACGTTTAATGCATATGGTATTTCTCTTTATAATCAAGAATAATTCTGAACAAAATATATGCGTATTTTACGACCGGGCAACGCCGGGCAATCTGCTAGTATATCTATAAAAGTGAGAATATGTGTGCCTGTGAGGACACTTCTCAGCATATATACTCAACGAATTTTTGATCCACAGACTTGAAATTTAGTATATAAGGTATTCAGATGTGTGGAAAACTTTTTAATCAATTTTCATCCAGAAACACGGGCGTTTTCATCGAATTATTACTGCTTTTTAACGAATGCGCATGCGTTAATCGTTCAGATGATAGATTAATTATGTTAAGAATAAGTAGGTTTTAAAACACATTTTAAGGATTTTGTCAAGTTGGACTAATGGTTATAATACTTATTTAACTGTATTTAAGGTTTTGGTTTTGATTTCAACATATTTTTTTTTACTTACACAGACTGACCTGTTTAAAAAACAAACAAAAAAAACATAATACTCACATGCACATTTTCAGATTCTGTATTAGTTAATATATATATATATATATATATATATATATATATATATATATATATATATTTACGTGCATTTTACTAATGGGCAACGCTGGGCGGCCTGCTAGTATATCTGCTAGTCTATATATCTATAAAAGTGAGAATTTAAAGTTATGTTTGTATACTGCAGTATTATTGTTTATTATAAATAAGAAATCTGCATTTATTAAAATATAATAGTCATGACCGGGCAACGCCGAGGTTCTTGTTAATATGTGTGTGTATATATATATATATATATATATATATATATATATATATATATATCTTGTTAATAGTTGTATATATCTCTCTAAATGTCTGTGAATAATTTGATATGAAGACATACATCCTTCTGTCTACAATGAATTCATATATCAAATATATTCTGCTTTGATCGAACAATTATTTCATAGGAAGGTCACATATTGTTAATAAAATCCGTGTCTATTGGCTTTTCTAGGAATATTTCTGGTTGAAGACTGATGACATTTGAGATGCAAACGAATGCTATCTTCTTGCCATCTCTTTTCAACAGCGTTGTGCAGAAGTTCAAAGAAACCGTGTTCATAATCCACTGTAATTACATTCAGCTAAAGTCGAGGTTCCCTGCGTTAAACACGTAAGTAAATGCTTATCAGGGGATTACAGCCTTGTAACAGAGCGCGGACACGGATGTAAACGCCGTGCCGTGTGCAGAGTAAAATATTGTTAAAGAGCGTGTGCACAGACCGGCGATGACGTTCAGCACGTTCGAGAGCACGTTCGAGAGCACGATCGAAACGATGTTCAAGAGGACAGGCATCAGAAAAAAAACGATCACGTTATAAATATGGGTGATGCCGCAAGCACACCGGGAAATCAAGCGGTAGAATTAGGAAATAAATGTCGTTGTTACAAAAAAAAGAGTGAAGTTATTACTTGTTTTATGTTCCTTGCAACGTACTATGTTACCACGTGCTGGGTCTACGAGTGTAAACGTGTGGATAACAGTACAGCGATATGAGTTCTTAATCGTGTCATCGGTACAGAGAACAAGTAGAATTTGATACGATGATTTGCAACTCTAGAATAGAGAAACAAAATATTTCTTTAAGCTTGGTAGATGATAATTACGAGGATTATGTGTGTCCTTATCTACGCCCGTGTATGTTTGATTATCGCTGGACGTAATATAGACGGTAGACGGCCTAATTGTACAAGAAATAAATAGAAAATTGGTTTGGTAACATATTAAACAAAAATGTCTAATAAAGATAGCATGCATTTTCATTTTTCTTCTATTACACATAGAATAAACTTTAAACATTATCGAGATGAAGCTGATTATTATGAAAGTATCTTCAAATTCTCATATATACACATTTCATTTTGGATAGTTTCCATTTTTTCTTCGGAATACCATTTTCAGGATTGTAATAAATAACCTCCCCCCCTCTATTTACGTTTCCGCATTTTCTTCGTGTAGATATATTACTTTGCATTATTTCTAGTTTTATATCTTCTTTAATATGACTTAAAATAAGGTGGTGCAAAAATAATGTCATTTTTTAACTTCTTCCATAATAAACTTTATTGATCGAAATAAGAACCCTTAGAATCGACATATTTTCCCCCCAGCGAGAAACAAGTTTATTTATCCCATTAGAAAAGAAATCCGGAGTTCTGGAGCGATGAAGGCCGATTCGGAATACTCGGCTTTTGAAGCATTTTTCACGCAGGTAATTGTCGAGATGCTTGATGAATATGGCGGATGAGGCAGAGTCTCGTATCACAACTCGTTCAACATTTGCAGAGTCAGTTGAGCAACATGCAAGCTAGCGCTGTCCTGGAGGAGAATTGGTCTCTTCATATTAACCAATCTCGGGCACATCCGTTGAAGCCTCTGGTGCATTTCGTCAAGAAATGCGTTGTTTTGGTTGCGCAGAAGGAGTGTAGAAGGCACCTCAAAACTACGATTTTTTTTGGTTATCGTTCAATTCAAGCGGCACCCATTTAGCCAATTTTTTACTTCCGTATTTACTTTAAATTGCGAACGACTGTTGAGTGGTCGACCTCGAGTTAAACAGCAACTTCTCATGTGGTTTTGCGAGGATTCAATTCAGGTTTTTAAATGTTCATTATCAACCGCAGTTGGCCGGCTGCGACCGTCTTCATCTTCGAGACTCTCGCCACCATTGCGAAATTTCTTGAATCACCGTTGTGCCACACGTTCGTTAGTGGTTCCTGTTCCAAACGCTTCATTGATATCACAAGCTATTCTCGGTTGTTTTTCGGTCTTGTTTAAACTGGAACAAGAAAATCGTGCGGATTTGAATTTTGTCCATGCTATTGAAAAGCCTGCAACAAAATAAATGAAGAGTTTGAGAACGAGAACGAATAACAGGATTCGATCATGCGATAAATGCGCTTTAATATTATATCCAACATGGCTATATATATATATATATATATATATATATATATATATATATATATATATATCAATGAATTAATTCAGAAATCATGTATGAAATAACACATGTGAGAAAACGATATTGCTTTGGTACCAACCTAATATATATGTTCTGCATTGCTAATGAAAATGTTCTTAAAGTAGCTTTTATTAATATTTTATACTTTGTGTAATGTTGGTTCTTCTCCATCTCTGACGAAAAGTGTTTACCTTCAAAATACTATGGTCTAAAAGAGGATTTTCATCGCACAAGTCCATACACAATTTCACCGAGATCACCAGTAGTTATCGGGAATAAGTGGAATATACAGACAGATTTAAATAAATACAGATCTATTATATATTACATAGAAAAATGCGATCATGAAAAGTAATATGGTTAAGATTAAGCTTAGAAAAGTAAAAGGACTAGTTGTTAAAACTGGAAAAGAATAAGATAAGATATTTTGGTAAATATAATAAATTTATAGCTTAAAATATTTCAGCATTACGATTATTTTAAATTCTATTTAACATTACACATAAATTCTTAATGCTGAAATATTTTCAGTTATAAATTTATCATATTTTTTTACTAGAATATCTTGTCTTTTTCTTTTTCAGTTTTAACATCTGCTTCTCTTACCTTTCTAAGTTTAATGTTTTACTGAATCAAAATTCAAATTATAGTGCTTAATCAGCAGTATTATGTAAGATGTCTTGATTGAACCACAGGAAGATTTAAAAATCTTGTCGAGAGTACGTTAAATTTAAAAATCTTGTCGAGAGTACGTTAAATTTAAAAATCTTGTCGAGAGTACGTTAAATTTAAAAATCTTGTCGAGAGTACGTTAAATTGTTCAATATATTTACATTACCCGTTCGAGGCTAGATGAAATTATTTTAAATATCTGTTGTACATTACCCGTCCTAGGAACAGTAAAAATATTTCATATATTTGCTGTAAATTCCCTATCATAGGGAGAGTACAAGTATTTCATACATATTTTGTGTAACACCTGTCCTAGGATAGGTAAAATATTGTTTTGCTCGAGATAGCAAATGATGCATGGGCATAAAAAAGTTAGTCTATCCTAAAAATAACACGTATGTTCAAAAATCAACTCATTTTCTCATTGCTTTATACGGTCCCAAGCAACGCCGAGTAGCTCTGCTAGTGATATATAATTCAATTGGTCATAACAGTCAGAAAACTTTATCGTTGTATATTATTTGTTGTGGCTTTTATTATTATTTTTTTTGTTTTGCCCACAAGAAAAAGATGTATTCGTTATCAACTGTCCACTTTTTGGATATTATTCTTTTTTTTTAATCTTCCTGTGTTTCAATCAAGGGTGAAAGAAAAAGAATATTTATTAATTTATGATTTTACAAAAGAAATCAGGAACGAAAGCATGCACAATGTTGACAGGATAAGATTAATTTAGAAACAAGTACAATAAAACCTAAATACACATCGAAGATGATCTGCGGCTATCGTCAGAGAAAATGATTATGCTGCAGTTGCATAGCGTTTTTATGTATAAATCAACAAAGTGTTAGCATCTTACTACAGATCTAGCGAACCGTTTCTGATTCTCCAAAACGTTTAGAAAAAGTCGACACAAACAGATCAAACAGATACAACATAAGCAAATAAGGCAATCATAAAAAATAAAACAGTTTTACTTAGTCAGTCGAGAGTAGCCAGGTGGCCAGAAAGTGGGTGCTCATTTTAAGTTAAATTTACATGGAAAAGTGATCACCCACTTTTCGAAAAAAAACTATTTTGGTACTCCTTGGGCGTTGAGTTCCATGGCGACCCGCAGAATTATTTAATGGTATTTCCCTTAGTACCCACCTAGTCAAGGCTAACGCATGCGCACGTAACATTTTTTTATTTATTTACTTACGTGGTGGAGTTTCTATACTGATAGGTTTTTTGAAATTTTTTCACTGGATTATTATTGATTGAACACTAACCAGATTATGAAAAAAAAATTGAAAAAAAAAATCATTTCAACATTTGAAAGGGGTACTCACTTTTTAGTTACCACGTTCTGGTAAATCGGTCACTCATTTTTTTTTTTTCTAAATACGGAAGTGTCTTCGGGAGATATAAAATGGTCGCATGTTAACGAAGCAATGTATCGGGAGGCGTACGGGATGAAAAATTATTGGTAAATTTTTAGATTAGGTCCACCTCCTCAATTTTCTTTTAAATGACGACTTGAAATGGTTTTCGACTATGCTGAATACGAAAATCGCATTGAAATTTTGCAGAAATAAGTATTTATCAAGATATAAAAAGTTGTATTATGCATTGTAATCTTTGGCGGTCATCTTTTTTACGTGCGTCTATTTGTTTATGGCGCGTGTGCACGTAAAAAGATGGCCGCCGAAGAATACAATGCATAATACAACTATTTATTTCCGCAAAATTTCAATGCGATTTGCGTGTTCAGCATACTCGGAAACCTATAAATGTCGTCATTGAAAGGAAAATTGTGGAGGTGGACCTAATCTAAAAAAATACCAAATTATAAAACATTTCTCCAGCATGTTAGTGAAATTTATAATACTTTTTAAAAAATTTCCAAAAAAAAAAACAACAAAAGTTTTGAAAAAAAACAAAACACTTACCTTTCATAAAAACAATTTTAAAAAAAAACACCCACAAACAGACTTTTTATTAAATAAGTAAAAAATTTTTTTTTTAAAAGCTCGAAACTTTATTTTCATAAAAACAATAAAAAGTCATGTTCAATCTATTTTTTTATTTGAGAAACAAATATATTTCTGACTTACAAATGCGGTAGAGGCTCATATTATTTTTACTTTCTATGGTTTTGATATACCGCGTTTTTATTGCTTATAAAATGGGTGACTGATTTATCAGAACGTTGTAACTAAAAAGTGAGCACCACTTTCAAATGTCGAAATAATGATTTCTTTTTAATTTTTTTAATAATCTGTTTAATTAGTGTCCAATCAATAATAATTCAGTGAAAAAAAAATTCCAAAAACGTATAAGTATAGAAATTAAGCATGTTAACTCTTTTCATAAATAATTAAAAAAAAGTAACTAAACCATTTATTGATAATTTGTCACGTGTACAAACATTTATTTATTTACGTAGGCTTAACTCTTTTCATGAATAAGAAAAGTTTTACTCTTAAAGATAGCATAGTCGAAAACCATTTCAAGTCGTCATTTAAAAGAAAAAGGAAAAAGTTACTGAACATTTATAAAAGGAAAAAATGCTTTCTCACGTACTTACATCTTTTCATGAAGGCCGGAGGAATAGTTGACCGAAAAGTTGTGAAACAACAACTAATAAAGATGAGAATAATAGTCCGCAATAAATAAAAATGGTGCTAATGCAGAGAGCAATCCGCGCTATTTTTTAAATCATATTTCCACGTTTAATTAAAGTTTTACGATATGTTTTTTTATTCAATTGTAAGGTTAAAGTACAGAATAGGTACAAAACATCCTCCCCTCCATATGTTAAGAATGACTTTTTAAATAATAACATTATTTCAGCACGGATCACTCTCTGCATGAGTATCATAAAAATTGATACAAATAATACTTATCTCAATAAGTAAAAGGCTAATTTCTACCGGAAATAAAATGGCGATAATCTCGCAGTTACGAAAAATATTTTTTATTTAATTTAATATTTTTATAATTCGCAATGGTAATTTTTTTTAATAACATGCAAACATTCCTTGACTTTAAAAATAGAATTTCTGAAAATTTCAATTAAATGGGTAACGTAGAAATATGGTTTTATTCGCTTATAACGAACCAAGAATTACATTTATATATATATATATGTATATATATATATATATATATATATATATATATATATATATATATATATATATATATATATATATATATATATATATATAGATTGACAGACATTGTTGAACAGAACGAAGTATTTCTGCTTAAATTTTTTTTTTGTAATTTCTCCATTTTTCGTACGGTCATTCTAATATCGCGGTCAAATTTATGTAAAAAAAAGTTCCATAACCGTTTTCGTCTATTTGCCTTTTTTACTAGTACTTTACACTGATTTTCTTCAGTCGTCTTAAAGAGTTTTTGATTACTGTTTTGTTTAAAATCTGGATACTTTTATATGCTTCAGTTCAAATTACATTCAAATTACTTAAAAGTGAAGCGTCTCGTGGGTAAAAGAATACGTTATGAACATGTTAAGAATGTGGCTTTAAAAATGTAAAATGGTTTAAAAGTATGACTTACAAAAATGGTATGGAAGTTAGTTTTTTTAATTAATTTATAAATTTATATTACAACATATATATAGATATACATATAACTACATGTGTACACACACACGCATATATATATATATATACATATATATATATATTTATATATATATATATATATATATATATATATATATTGGAATGTTACCTACCCAAGCATTTTTAAACCTTATTACAGGTTTCAAAATTTGCGTTGTTAATGTTGGCCTGTTTAGCTCTTATATACAACGCTTCCAGTCTTTAGTCTTTTTACGTTTGGATCCATATGAATGATTTTCGTGTTTTCAACTAGGATTTTTCTAAATTGGGAATGTGGGCAGCTCTGTTGTTTTAGGTGTTTACAAATCGAGCTTGTATGGGAAAGGTGAAGGGTTAATCATCTAGACAATATGTATGTCGTGTGTCTAATATAGCTATTGATGTTTCTATTGGGTGTACAAGGTATTTGTATTTCTATTGTTGGAGATGCATTCTCTCAAGTTGTATTTGAATTGATAGACCACATTAGTTTCATCGACTAATTTAGTGGTCTACGAATTACAAATACGACTAAAGAAAATCAGTTGAAAGTACTTGCAAAAAAATAGATGGATGAAAACAACTATGGAACTTTCTTACATTAATTTGAACGCGATATTAGAACGACTGTACGAAAAATGGAGAAATTACAAAAATTACAATTAAACGAAAACTCTCCGTGGTGTTCAACAATGTCTGTCTAAATAAAAACATGCTGCCTAGATACAGAATATATATGTATGTATGTGAATCGACATCTTGCTGCCCAAATCCCTATATAGTACCCCAGTAGTTGTTGTAATTGATAGTAGCCCCCTACACCAAAGTGGCAATGTGCCTTTTTTGGGGTGAAAATGTAATAATATATATATATATATATATATATATATATATATATATATATATATATATATATAGTGTATGACATATATATGTATATATATATAGTTTGTCGTATCTATTAATCTATCTATTCATATATATATATATATATTTATATATATAGTGTATCACGTATATATGTATATATATAGTCTGTCGTATCTATTAATCTATCTATTCATATATATATGTATATATATATATATATATATATATATATATATATGTTCTTTTGAAAAAAGAAACACCGAATAAATATATAAAATGGTGCTTCAAGTTTCATCCATATTGCAGAGGACATCTTCAGGATATTAAAAACAACATAACGTCAACCAGCGCTGATATTTTTATTTTATTTTTATTCATATATATATATATATATAGTTCGTATGCCACATAAAAATCGTACTTGTCCTATGTATATGTTTTACGGGAGCATTGTGTCCGAGTTTTTAAAAATAGCTCCCGTTACTTTAAAAATAATTAATAGAATTTATACCACCCAGTATCTTATTTAGTATTATGATATGAATTATTAAACGAGGTATTAATAAAGGCCATTAGTTCGATATTCTGACGTTTTTAATCATCATATATTTAGATTCATAAAAAAATCTAAAACTACATTAGTAATATATATAAGTAAATAGCTCGTGTATATGTTCATAATATATATATATATATATATGTGCATATATTAATTTGTAGTTGTGAAAAAAACTAATAAATATAAAGATATTATAAGTAAAAGAATTTATGTTTATGATTATTAAATTACTAACAAAGAAAAGGGTGATAATTAGTGTAATGGATCATCCGAACCAGATAAATGCAGCAAATTCTAAAATGAAAACAAATGCTTTTTTTTCTGTGACAAACACACAGTTACGGAAGACATATATTTTTTGCATAACATTAATAGGTTAGCTTAATTAATCAGGAGCAAAATACAAGATCTATATTCACAACATTTTTTACCTTTTTTATGGGAGGTGGGATTTTGATCAACAATGCTGGGGACCTATGATTTAATATAATGCTTTGTTTTTAAATCCCTGAAACAGTGTTTCACGGAAAACAAATGATGATCCCTGAGAACTTAGGAGAAAGCAAGTTTATTCAGCGATTGAAGGAGATTAACTGACTTACTGATAGAATTTTTATATAGTATTGTTGACTGTTTGAAACTTTGAAGATTATATATATTATGTAATATACATGCAATATATATATACATATATATATACATATATATTTGCAATATATATAAGCTATTAAGGTTGTGCATAAACAATATCGTCTTCTCACATATGTTACTTTTATATAAGGTTTCTGAATTAACCAAATTTATATATATATATATATATATGTGTGTGTGTGTATGTGTGTACATGTATATGTATATATAGCCATATTATATATCACAACGGTGGTTCAAGAAATTTCCCAATGGTTACGAGGGCCCTGAAGATGAAGACGGTGGCGACCGACCGACTGCGGTTTATAAGGAACATTTAAAAGCCTTAATTGAAGTCGATCCTTGCAAAACCACACGAGAAGTTGCTGTTAAACTCGAGGTCGACCACAAAACAGTCATTCGTCATTGAAGGCTGATAGGAAAATTTTAAAAAGTTGGATAAATGGGTGCCGCATGAAGTGACTGATAATAAAAAAAATCATCATTTTGAGGCGTCTTCTACGCTCCGTCTGGGCAACAAAAACCCTCGTTTCTCGAGCGGATTATGACGTGTTATGAGAAGTGGATCCTCTACGACTACCAGCGACGTTCGCCACCGTGGGTCGATGCCGCAGAAGCTCCACAACACTTCCCGAAGTCGAAATTCCATCAAAAAATATTATGGTGACTATTTGTGATCTGCACCTGGTCCCATCAATCACAGCTTCTTGAATTCAGGTGAAACGATTATGACGGAGGAGTACTGCCGACAAATTGACGAATTGTACCAAAAGCTTCAACGTATGTGCCCGAGATTGGTCAACATGAAAGAACCAATTCTCCTCCATGACAACGCATGCCCGTATGTTGCTTAACTGACACTGCAGAAGCTGAACGAATTGAGATACGAGACTCTACCTCATCCGCCATATTCACCGGATCTCTCATCCACCGATTAACACTTTTTCAAGAATTCCGACTATTTCCTGCGCAAGAAATGCTTCAAAAGGCGAGATAATGTCAAATCGCTCTTCACTGACTTAATAGCTTCCAGAACTTCGGATTTCCATGCTTATGGAGTAAATAAACTTAGTTCTTGTTGGCAAAAATGTGGTCGTTTCTAATGGTGCTTATTTCAATGAATAAAGTTTATTATGGACTCATGATCTTTTGAAGTTGAACGTCGAAAACGACATTATTTTTGCACCAACCTAATATATATATATATATATATATACTCACATATTCAATATATATACACTCCTATATGTAATGTATATACACGCTATATATATGATATATATATGAAATAAATAAATAATTATATATATATATGATTTTCAGAATGTGAGAGATTGTATATAATAAATTCCACAGTCAAACAACGTCGCAGCCCACAAGAGCCATGACAGTCAAAGAACCGGAAGTCCAAGACTCGAGTTTCGCCCTCATTTGGGCTCATCAGGATTCGAAACCCGAGCCTCTTGCATGCAAGGCAAGCACTCTACCAACTGAGCAAACGCCCTGCACACAAGAATTTCTGTTAACCAATACAGATCAAGCAAACCGCGGCGAAATCCGACTCTGAAATGAACCTACTTCGTCTCAACAAGGGACGCGATCATCCAACCAGCTAATAACCCCAAGTCAATGTCTCACAAGTAGGAGTTTTAACTCGAAAGGACGATGCCATCCAGCAATGCTAACCAAGCGAGCAACTTATGATAGGATTTTCAGAATGTGAGAGACTGTATATAATAAATTCCACAGCCAAACAACGTCGCAGCTCACTAGAACCATGACAGTCAACGAACCGGAAGTCCAAGACTCGAGTTTCGCCCTCATTTGGGCTCATCAGTTAGACACATCCGAACTCAGGATTCGAAACTGAATTTTATTTTTTACAAATTTAATAGTAAAATGATATCTGTTGGCTAAGTCATTTTGTGCGGTATTCTACAAGTTTTTTTTTATATATAAAGTCTAAAATCTATAAGTTACCAACTGCAAACGCACGTTGTTGTCATATTTGGGCTGGTGCATCTGCTACTAGTCGCTTACTCCTAGGCAAGGTTTAAAAGAGAGTCGCCAACCTAATAGGTCCTGAACTGTCATCTAAGCTTCAGCCCCTGTCCCATCGACGAAATGTTGCATCCCTCTACCTATTCTACAAGTATTTTAATGGTGAATGCTCCGACGAACTACAAGCACTTGTACTCCCTCGACGTAAATACCCCCGACAAACCCGACAAGCATCTAAATTCCAGCCCTACAGATGTAAGAGAGCCTTTAACTGCAGTAGTTTCTTCCCCAGAACTGCTAGACTTTGGAATCCCCTTCCGAGTTCCTGCTTCCCCAACTGTACTGACATGCAGAAGTTCAAGTGTAACGTGAACCGACATCTTGCTGTCCAACTCCCTATATAGTACCCCTGTAGATTAGGTCCCTGATAGTAGCCCCTACATCAAAGTGGCAATGTGCCTTGTTTGGGTTGAAAATGTAAAAAAAAAAGGCCACAAGAAAGCAAATTATTTCGTACAGCCTTTCGCTACATGTTGTAGACGTCACGTTGCATTTTTGTACATGTTTCATCAATTTTTTAATAGATCGAGCGACAAGGAATTTGATCCATACATTGATTTTGTGTCTATCGATGTCATAAAACGTCGAGTTTGTCCTAATCCTTGATAGCAACGTTCCAGATTTTATCGATAAAACACACATTTTCAATAGAAATATTACGAAAGGAATCTTTACCTTCTAAAGAATAAAAAGCAAGTAAAATTAAAAAGCAAGGGTATATTTACTCATCGTACTTGTTGTGAGATAGATCTCTCTATAAGTTCTCTATATTATGTGAAAAACGGAGGCTTCATAGACCAACGAACACATATGAGCTAATAATTTTGTTAGTCTCTTTTATTACACACGTGTCACCAGAGAAATACATATATATTTTCATTTTAAATATTTTATGATGTAGTCTCTTGTACCTATTCAATAATACCGTATGAATCTTAAAATGTTGTCTTGATAAGCGGATTTCCACTTCGAGCGTAAAATGATTAAACGTCAGAAAACAATGAAAAATATCAAAAAGTTTGAAAAGGAAAACAGATGACTTTACAAATCCACTGGAGAAAGTTTTATGCGTAGGAAATAGACGGAAGTAGAAGACGAAAATGTAGAAAAACTACAGTAAAAGAAGAAGAAGAAGAAGAAGAAGAAGATAATGAAAAGGAATAAAAAAGAAAATGAGGAAAGAAATGAGGAAAGGAAGAACAACAATCAAAAGAATATGATCATGAACAGGACATTAAAAAGAAGAAAAAAATCAAAGAAAATATTTTAAAAAGTAGTAGAATGAGGAAAAAGGATCGTAATATTATTATTATTATTATTAGTAGTAGTAGTAGTAGTAGTAGTAGTAGTAGTAGTAGTAGTAGTAGTAGTAGTAGATCATAAAATATTTCTGGACTCTAAACGAAAATCGTAGAGTTGAGTTGGACAAAATGCAACGCGTCGAGGAAAACACGCCTTAGAATTCGGCCATATTCTCGGTTCCTTGTTGTCTGAATATTCCAAAATTTATGATGTTGACCATCTTTTAATTTATTCCTTTAATTCGGTTGACTCATACAGTATCTGTTTCGTAACGCAAAATCAATCAATTAATTATTTCAATCAGTGAATATATATATATATATATATACATATATATATATACACGTGTGTGTGCATTAATATATATATATATATATATATATATATATATATAGTGCGTCGGAGTAAAAAAAGGAATAAATAATGTCCTAGATCGTACGAAAGCGAGAGCTAAATTACTAATTATTTATTTACAAACTATACATTACATATTGAAGAGAGCTATCATGGTTTAATTGAAACGAACGCACCTTTACTATTTAAAACATTTTCTACAACACCATTTAAAATTATGAGTGACTAACGCAATGAAGATAGTTTCAAATGGAATATGTAATATATAGTTTAATTTATTTTTTTTTATTTAATGTCTCGCGTTCTTTTCAACATGATCTATTATATATATGTATATGTATATATGTGTGTGTATGTGTGTGTCTTTATAAATATTATATATGCGTATTTCTGAGTTTATATAAAATACCTATTATAATATAGTTCAAATTTGTTCACATAATATATATATATATATATATATATATATAAAATAAAAATTACAATTAAATTTACCAAAATGATCCAAGATGGTAAAACTGAAGTATATTATAAATATTAAAGAATTAATATTTATAAAGTAATCTCAACCAAATGTAAAAACACGATAAAACCAAATAGGAGATAAAGCTTATAAGAAGAGCAAACAGTTAATAAAACATGTTAAAAACACTTTGAAAAAGAGTTAAACACATATTTAATTTTAAAAGGAAACACTTAATAAGTGGATAGACCCTAATCCGCGGAGTTTCGAAGAAATACTTTCCTTCTCATCAGAGGGTAGGATTTAGCAAAATGCGGGATCGCATTTTGCTTGCAAAGTATTTGATGAAACTGCAAGTAAGTCTAAGATCTTACTTGATAACAAAAAGTGAAGCAGAGGGAATAGGGTGAGGAAAAAAGTGATTTCACTTGAATGGATAGGTTGGTAAACGGTAAAGTATCCAATGACGGTAAAATCCAATAATTCGAATCCAAGAAAGTTAGTTAAATTTCCATTCGCACAAGTAAAATCCAAGGGAATCGCGTAATTGGAAGATGGTCCAAAATAATCCAAAAGACCGAAATTCGTGGAATAATTCACGAATATGCACAAGGAAAAGGGGAAAGAATTCCAATAATATTATTAAAAGCAAAATAAGATATGCGTTATCTCGACTGCTAAGACAAGGTGTAATTAAGAAAAATGAGTGAAGAAGAAGAGAGAAAAAATGAGTGAAGAAGAAGGGGGAAAGATTGCATGGTGATAGAATTAAATATAAAATAGAAAAGCAACTTTCAAAATGACCCAGACAAGATGACGTTAAAAGGCGCCAAAAATATACGGCAAAGAAGAGATCAACTGAAATGTACAAGATATTACTTAAGAAAATATCAGCAGAGGTGATTAAAAGGCCCAAAAAATTAAGGGTAGAGGATGATCGGTATCTGCAAATTCCGGATAAAGCAAGTAAGTATGTAAGTAAATGCACATAGTAAAATATAAGCAAATATACATACAGGATATGAATGTGTAGGTAGATTGATATAATTGATAGATAGGAATATTTAAAGACTAAAACGGAAATTGCAGATAAAAAATCGGCCAAAAATATCCTTATTCCTTCCCAACAAGAATATATCCACAGATTTGTTCTCGCTTTGAACACTTTCCTAAAAATATGAGGTTGAAGGCTTATCACCATGACTTAAGCATTAACAATAATCTTAAACGCCTATTTCCTCTGAAGACCAACCTCACCCAGAAATCTTAACAAATGAACTGCCTATTTCATGTTAAATTTAGTCAAAAAAATTGAATTTAAGAAACAAAAACACTATTATAATCCGATTGATATATTTGATAGATAGAAATATTTAAACACTAAAACGGAAATTGCAGAAAAAACGGTCAAACAAAGAAGAAATAAAATTAAAAATTAAAATAAAGGATTAAGATATAAAGTATTAAGAAAGTGTGTAGAAAAAAACTATAATGTTAGAGAAAAATGATATATATATATATCTGAATGGTTAAAGTAATAGCTATGTAATTTAAAAATTACAATAATTAAATTTGGTCTTATGTTTACAGAAAGAGATCAGTTCGTTTTTAGAATTTATTATATTGTTACTTTGAGGGGAAGTAATTATAGTTATTGCTTCATGACTTAGAGCCTGGAGTATAAAACTTAACTTTTTATGATAGTCCATTTGATTGAGAAGGGGGTATTATTAGAATTAAGTTATTTAATTAAAGTGGTTAGAGAAGTTCCTTAGTTATTATTAGAATTATGGTTGTTAAAAGAAGAAGTGTGGTTTGATATTCTTTTCTTAAATAATGTTGAAGTAGCGCTGATATATGTATGTACTTTATTAAAAGCTAAAAGTCTGAAATTAATATTAATTTGCTGATTTGTATTAGGGAAATAGTTTGAATTTTGTTCATTGTGTGCAACAAAGGGTGGGACAATGGTTGTATGAGGAATGTTTTGGAGGATATATAGTCTTGAATGTTTAACTTATAAAATTATATTTTAAAAAATTTAAATGCTTGTGCTTTGTTCAAAAATAATTTTTTTGTAAGTTAATTAGCGTTCTGCAATCGCTAAATTAAATAAATAAGTCCTAATGTTATTTCAGAGATCTTCAGTTGTTTACCAAGAGACACTTTTTTCGTAGTTTCAACACACACACACACACACACACACACACACACACACACATATATATATATATATATATATATATATATATATATGCGTTGTTTTTATTTATTTATAACTAGCATGGATACCAGGTGTTGCGCGGGTTCACGTGAAGTTTCGTTTTGACACGCTGGTTATACTAACGCTATTGAGCACATTTTTGTAATTATTTCATCAATTCCATCGTTGACAACGTCGATAACTCCACAACAAGTTCAAAAACACGGTAATTCTACTTAAAAACGATAAAAAAAACCGAAAATGTAAAAAACCTACGTGAAAATCTGCCAACTAGATAATTCAGCAGAAGGGATACGAAAAGAAGCTATTCTTCGGATATTGAGCACTTTTTGTTCCCCGAGCGCTAGAAAAAAACTTCACCCCCAACCAAAAGAAAATTAATAAAAACGACGACGTCAATGACCAGGTTTGTTTGTTATAAGCGAAGTAAAAAAAGAAAACAACGTTTTAATTATGCCGGGGGAGGGTAATCAAAACATCGAAAAAAAAGACAAAAAAATAACGGCTTAAATAAGCCTGTTTCGATATTAAAATTGTAAAAATCGGTGGGTACCCGGGTGTTTTTGGGTGTGTGTTCGGGGGTGGATAAGCTAAGTAAAACAAAAAAAACCCATAAAAACGAACGTTACGTGAAAAATGGCTTAAATAACACTGGTTCAATATTTAAATTTAAAAAATCGAAAAAAAAGAAGACATCTCAAACCACGATTCGAACCCAAACCGTTTAGATAATGAACCAACGCGCTAATCAACTGAGCTAACGCGACGTACATGAAATTTGTTCAGTTTTTCAACTATTTAAAGTAAATCAGGTCATGACGTCATCTGGCGCATGCGTAGAACTGCTCGTCGTCACGATAAGACCGCTGTCGAAAATTGTCGATTTCGGGGTGAAAAAATGAACGTTTTTGGCCAATTTTGTCGATATTTTTCGAGCAAACGATCGGGCTTCGATATGATACCGAGTTTGTGAATTTTCGTCGTGTCTGTCGAAAGTTTTTAGCAGACACACAAACATACACACATACATACATACATACATTTTCGCTTTTATATATATAGAAGACCTATCAATTTTAAATAGATTACAAATTATTAAAATATAGAAAAAATAAATATAAACAATAAATACAAAAATAAAATATAAAAGCGAAAATCTGTTAGTGTGTTAGTGTGTGTGTGTGTGTGTGTGTGTGTGTGTGTGTGTGTGTGTGTGTGTGTGTGTGTATTTTTGTGTATGTCCGCCAAAAGTTTTTTTCATCAGACTTGTCACTCCTTCTGAAAACAGCCCAGAAAATGTGTCAAAGTTAATTTTTTAGTAAGCGGGTGACGATAATGTGGGTTGAATTATGAAAAATGATTGTCGAAATTAGTAACATATCCAAGAATTATGGCATTTAACGATATAGGTCCAAATATATACTAGCAGATTTCCCGGAGTCACCCTGGATTGAATGAGATACATGCAAATGTATGCAAGCAGAATACACGAGCGCCTGGGATCCAATGAGATAGATACAAATATATACTAGCAGAATACATCGCGTTGCCTTGGATTGAATGAGATTGCTTGAAATGTATACTAACAGATAACCGAGCGTCGCCCAGGATTTAATGAGATTGATGGAGATATATACTAGCATAATACCCGCCGTTGCCCGGGATCGAAGGAAATAGGTGAGAATATATATTATAGCAAAATACCTGGGGTCGCTTGGGATTGAATGGGATCGATAGAAATGTATTAGAAGAATACCCTGCATCGCCCCGTATTGAATAAGATAGGTGGAAATATATAGAAGCACAATAACAGTCATTGCTTGGGGTTCAAAATACTGACAGAATACCTGGCATCGCCTGGAATTAAATGATACAAATACAGAATAGACGAATACTTGGCAGAATAATCCGCGTCGTTCTGGGTTAAATGAGGGTGGTAGAATATAATGTTTGTACCGGAAATGGCTTAAGCAATTTTCTATCTCCAAATCACTTTATTTGTGAAGTCGATTCCCGATATGGCTTAAACAGTTTACGATCTCAAAATTAGATTAATACATATGTATTGTTGGTTTTCTATGAAAGTTTCCTACGTCAGTTTCTTTAGGGGATAATCTTTTTTTTTTTAATTTTTCATGTTATTATCTGGGAGTGATGTGATTGTTGTAGTGATAGGTAGAAAGAAGCATGATTATGTTAATTTTAAACGTGCTCTTGAGTTTTCTTTTGGGAGTTGGGTTGGAGGAAGTAATGTCCGTTTTAGGGTAAGCAAAGCATGTGAAATTGTTTCATTTATGTATTTAAATTACCCGTTTTAGTGTAGATAAAATTATTTTAAATATGTGTTGTATATTACCCGTCCTTGCAAATGAAAAATTATTTAATATACATGCTGTAAATTACCCACCCTAGGTAACATACAATTATTTCATACATGTAATACCCATCCTATGTAGTAAAATATTCTTTTTCTCGAAATTGCAAATGATATATAAACATTAAAAATTCCTCTCTCCTAAGAATAACAAATATATTCAAAATCAAATTCAATTTTCTAATTGCTTATACGGTCCCGAGCAATACCGGCTAGCCCCGCTGGTAAAATATAAAATATAGAATGTTCCTACGCTCTAACCGAGTTTAATTTGAATTTTAATCCCCTTTTTTATAAACAACTTGCCCTGAACTATGTTCAGTTTCTGTTCTGTCGCCTTTTGGATCTTCCGACCACTCTGTTGTATCAATTAAGATAAAAATTAAATGTAATAAGTCCCCAGACGTACCTCTCCATCGTACAGTATATCGATACACTAAGGCTGACTGGGATAGCTTCCGTACATTTATATCTGATCTACCTCTGCATTCCATGTTTAAAAAGGATGTGTCCTCTATAGTATTAGACCTGACGGAATGTTTAATTGTAGGTATTGACCGTTTCATACCCTCGAAAAAGTTTCAGCAAAAACCTAACAGGCAGCCATGGTTCTCTCCAGAATGTGCTGCTGCCATTGCGCACAGAAATCACTTTTTCTACTGTTTCCAACGTAATAGATGTATGGAAACTAAAGCCGCTTTCAGGACTGCCAGCAACCATTGTAAGAAAGTAATAAAGAATGTAAGAGAGTTGTATGCTCAATCTGTTAAGTCCAAAGTAGCTGAGCAGCGGCTTGGTTCCCACCAGTTTTGGCAAATAGAAAACAGAATCCTGAACAGAAGCGTGTGCTCCATCCCAACTATTATCAATGGACCTGAGGTAATCTCGTCAGCATCAGACAAAGCCAAACTCTTTGTCAAGAACTTTGCAGCTAATTCTACCCTTTGCGATCAAGGCCGCCAACCCCCAATATTTCCTCCTGTATCAGAAAACACGCTATGTGATATACGTATATCTGTACGTGATGTTGCGAAGCTAATCAAAAAATTTGATTCCAGTAAAGCAACTGGCCCTGACGGTATTCCAATTATAGTACTCAAAAAACTTCAACCTGAACTAGCGCCCATACTTATAAAACTGTTTAAACGTTGTCTTAAGGAGAATAGTTTCCCATCTCCCTGGAAAATCTCATCACTATGCCCTGTATTTAAGAATTCAGGTGATCGCTCATCCCCCTCTCAGTACAGGCCAATAAGTCTCCTGTGCGCCATGAGTAAGTTGCTGGAATCTGTGTTAAATACAGAAGTAATCAACCATCTCAACAAAAATAACCTTCTTAGTGACACTCAATATGGTTTCCGTTCTGCTAGATCTACAGCTGATATGCTTACAGTTATATCTCATAGGATTAGCGAATCTCTCGACGGAGGCAACCTTTCTAGGGCAATTGCTCTTGACATATCTAAGGCCTTTGATAGGGTATGGCATAAAGGTTTACTTCATAAGATCTCTAGCTATGCTGGAAATGTCTTCTCAATTATTAAATCATTTCTTTCTGATAGGTTCATAAGAGTAGTAGTTGAGGGGCAAAAATCAGAAGCTCACAGTATTAATGCCGGTGTCCCTCAGGGATCCATCCTGGGCCCAACTCTTTTCCTGATCTATATTAATGATCTTCCAAATCACATCCTTACATCATTTGTAGACATTTATGCTGACGACACTACCATTTATGGTAGCACATCTAAGACAGTAAACGACCAAGTTCTCTCCAATTCTCTCTCCTCTGATCTTGAGCACTCGTCTTAATATCCTCGTTTGATGTTGATCGTAGTCCAACAGTCACATTAACTCTTATCCACAATGTCTTTTTGGCAGGTAGATCGTCACTAATTACAATATAAATGTTTCTAAAGTTGCTGAAGAATGGTTTCATATTCTATCGCTTCATAAATTGTCTTAATATTAATGCAATCTTATACCAATAAAAGAGATATAATTGCAAAATACAGTACTACTTCTACATTTGGTTGGTTGGTTGTTTTGTTTTAGGCATATCAATTATGTGTTTAAAATCCGAAAGATTTGACAACTACAAAACGAGATGTAGAGAATAAAAGCTGCGTGAGAAAACATAATAGATCGCCTCAACAAAAAGAATTATGTAGATACCAAATCATATACGTAATCAGGGAAATAAAAACAGTGAATAAAATAGTGTGTGTGTGTGTGTGTGTGTTTGCTTATATCGTAATATATAAATATTACAATATAAAGATGTCACACACCGATTCTGGAACTATAAAACACACACACACACACAAACACACACACATGACTGTGATTCAAGGTAGTTACTAATGTGTATATGTCAAGAGGGGGGGGGAGAACAAGCTCTTCTGAAATAAGGGTAGTGGTGCTTTCATTCTATTTTGATATTTATTTTTTGGATTCTTTGATTTTAGTATTGTGATTTTTCGTTTCAGTCTTTTCGGGTATTCTTTATATTATATTTGTTTAGATAGAGGGGTGTATTTAAAAATATGTATAGGGGATTTTTAATGTTTCTATTTATTTGTCTCCCCATGTGAGTATGGCCAGACCCAGGGTCGGTTCCTAGTGTGGGGAAGATCTTGTTCCCCAGAGGGGAGGAGCCAATTGGAGGGGTATAGGTATAGGAGGGGGTGATAGAAAGGATGATAGCTGTCTCAGTCATGAGGGTTTTCTCCTCCACTGACTGAGGAGGGAGCGAGGTGTTGGAACAGATATTATACTATTGTTCTAGGTGTTTCCTAGTGTTGTTGGTTTCGAGGTTAAGTAGGGTTGGTATTGTTCAGTGTGTTATATTAGAGATAGGGGTGTTATGTCTGTGTGTGGTTGTATGCACGCGCGTGTGTGTGTTTTAATGTGTCGGTTCTGATTAATGTGTGGGTGTGTATATGTATATGGATGTGCATGTGAGTGTGCCTTGCATCTCATGCTTTTGTGTGTTGATATTAGGCTCTGTTCAGTTCAGGAGTGAATCTTGTGATGAAGTTTTTTTCCTGTGTAAGTAAATAAAAATAATTGTCTGTTTGGAAGATTGGTATTATTTTGAAGCTGTTTCCACTGCATGTGTGTACGTGTTTTGAAACATAGAGGTGTCTGTTATCTGTAATTTTGATGTTGCTGTTATGTAGGGCCACTCTATTGATGAATATATATATATATATATGTATGTATAACTACTTAATTTACTCACATAAAAATTAATATACGAAAGTATAGATTTATGCGTAAACTTTAAGTATTTACTTCAAAAGTGCTAAATACGTAGGTAGAGCTAGTTAGTAAGTTATAAAATGTATATAGCGATTAAGCTACACTGAATATTCCGCGTTTCATTCACTCTATGATTCTTCATGCTGAATAATCCTAGAGTAGATGAAACACGGAATATTTTATACATTTATATACTATATATATATAAGGATGGGTGCTTCCAGTGAGCATTCTGACGTTTGCTCTCAGGTCGTAGGTGAAGACCCAACTCTCGTCGCAAGACCCTACTTTAATCAGAAAACCTGAATCGGCCTCTATCATTTCAGGAATATCAGTGCAACATTCCACACGAAACTGTTTCTGGTCGTCGAAGAGGATTTTTTGGCACAAACTTAGCACAGACTTTGTGGAGATCCAAATCCTCGGTCAGGACTGTCTGCACTTATAAATAATACCAACATCTTCAAATATTATCCTCACGGATACCCGACGGTCTTGCATCACTAATCTTCTCATTTCCTCAATGTTTTCCTCCTTGTGTGCCTTGTTCGGTGCTCCAGATTTGAGTTCATCCTTATCCTTTTCATTTCCTTCAGAAAATCCGTTAAAGCACCGACAGAAACTTGATTGACTAATCTGTTCATCCACATAAGCCTCCTTTAACATTCCAGAATCTTCTTGTTTAGTTTTCTTAGGTTTAACACAAAATGGTTTTTGATATGTGTAGCATAAAGGTCTGCTCCACAAAATCTCTAGCCACGGTATAGTTGGAAATGTCTTCTCAATTATTAAATCATTTTTCTCTGATAGGTTCATAACAGTAATCGTTAGTGAGAAGAAATCAGAAGCTCACAGTATTAATGCTGAAGTCCTTCAAGGGGTGGTATCCTAGGCCCAATTCTCTTCTTGATCTAAATCAATGATCTTCCAAATCACATCACAAGATGGTTAATAGACATTTATGCTAACGGCACTACAATCTATATCAACAGTACAAAGGCCGTAAACGACTAAGTTCTCTCTGATTCTCTCTTCTCCAATCTTGAGCGAGTGGTGCAATGTTAATTTTAATACATCTAAAACCAAGCTTATATCTTTACATAATCAACACTATAATCCCCATCTGGCATCAATTAAAATGAATGACTCTCGTCTATGAGAGGTTCTATGTTTTGAAAAGCCTCTAGGTCTAATCTTTACTCCTGATCTGAAATAGAACACGTATATCAAATTCGTTGCCAAGGTCGCTGGAAATATTGTTGTATTATCATACCGCTTCAGTAGATGCAGTTCTCTATCTCTATAAGAGCTAAGTACGTCCAACATATTAGTACGGCACTGACAGAGTTCAAAATATACTTTGTAGTCCAATGGGAGATGCTCTTTGCTCTTCTCTCCAAACCCTTTCCCTTAGAAGACACGTTGCGAGCCTGTGTCTTCTTTATCGTTATTTTCTTGGCAAACACTCGCCTTGCTGTGCCTAAACCTAAACGTAGATTCCATGAACAAAGTTTCTTTTTTAGAACTGTACGCCTGTGGAACTATATTCCGTTTCCCTGCTTTCCAACTGACTATGATATGATCGTCTTCAAGTCCAACGTAAACAAGTTCTTGATGAGCCGTTTCCTTAAGTAACCCAATTTACTAAATTTCCACTACTAACGATTAGTACGATAATGTCGCATTGACTACCATATACTCGTTAATCCTTATCCCCGAGTGGCATTCATGCCTTGATTAATGGTGACTTTTTTTGTAAAGAATGTATACAGATATTGAGATTCTTTAAAAAATAAAACGTTATATTTTCTGTTTATGGATACTTGACGCGGATGCAGATTCAGTCATATTATTATTATTATTATTATTATTATTATTATTATTATTTTGCTCATTGATATTGTCAGTCTTTAGGAGAACGCACCTAGTCTCTCTCGGATTTTTAATAAAGCATTTGTAAAAACTCATGCTTTAATAATTTTTTCGATGAACTTCAAGATTGAAATACAAAATTCATGATTTGATAAATGTGAAAGTGCGTATTTATTACATAAATGTTTTGCTGTTTGTCTTGACTAGAACGATTTATTTTTTAAATTTGAATATTTATTCAATCACCATAAATAGTAGTTACTTAATAAGTGAGCAATAAGGCAGCCTATTAACTCTTCCAAACATTCTTTTGTCCTTTAGTTCTCGCAATCCAGGAGTGATGTTTCTAAAAATGGGCCGTATTGCTGTTTTCTGCATTGAAATCTGTCCATCTAACAATTACCGTTCGTTGATTTTTGACCTTCAAATAGTATGTTTTAACTTTTTACATCAAGTCGATACATGCCTTGTCTGGAGCGATTAAAAGCATAACTCTATCTCCATACCAATACATATTTCATTATTCAAATATAAAGCAGCTTGAGAATATCTATTCTATTCACTCGTTTGTCAGAAGGTTAAATGAAAGTTTAAGCGATTTTGTTTTAGGTTTCCTGTGGAACGAACCGTATTCGAATGTCAAACAACCTGGTGTTCAGTTCGTGTCGCCAACTACTTAGCCAACATCGTGCATTTGAAAATGTTTATAGCTATGGAGTTTGTCTTTAAAACACTAGAAGAGGTACGAAATTATTATCTGTTAGAGAACAGTAATGTACAATTCTGATGATTGGTAATACAGGGAAACTGCAGTAAAGAATATAACTTATTTCTCATTAACTCATTTCTTTCTGATATGTTCATAAGAGCAGTAGTTGATGTGCAAAAATCAGAAGCTCACAGTATTAATGCTGGAGTCCCTCAGGGGTCCATCCTGGGCCCAATTCTTTTCCTGATCTACATTAATGATCTTCCAAATCACATCCTTACATCATTTGTAGACATTTATGCTGATGACACTACCATCTATGGTAGCACATCTAAGTCAGTAAACGACCAAGTTCTCTCCGATTCTCTCTCCTCTGATCTTGAGCACGTGGTACAATGGGGAAAGGAGTGTCTGGTTACTTTTAATGCATCTAAAACCAAGCTTCTCTCTTTACATCATTAACGTTCTGATCCCCATCTGGCATCAGTTGAAATGAATGGCTTCCGTCTTGAGGAGGCCTCAAGTATTGACAAGCTTCTGGGCTTGACCTTTACTCCTGATCTTAAATGGAACACGTACATCAAATCTGTTGCCAAGGCCGCTGGGAAAATGGTGGGATCCTTCTATCGATCCAGTAGATATCTCACTGCTGATGCAATTCTCTATCTATATAAGAGCCAGGTACGTCCATAGATGGAATACTGTTGCCACATCTGGGCACGAGCTGTTAGAAAGGACTTAGCCTGTCTTGATAGAGTTCAAAATAGACTTCATAATCTCGTAGGTGATATCCTTTTCTCTTCCCTGCAACCTGTATCTCACAGAAGAGATGTTGCGAGTTTGTCTCTGCTGTATCGTTATTTTCTTCTGTCTATGGTCCCTCCTCGCCAAACTTTCACAAGAAACACTCGTCTAGTTGAAAACACTATCAATAATTCCTCCCACTCGTTATCTGTGCATAAACCGAAACGTAGATTCCATGAACAAAGCTTCTTTCTTAGAACTGCACGCCTACAGAATTGTCTTCCGTTTTCTTGCTTTCCAGCTGACTACAATATGGTTTTCTTCAAGTCAAACGTAAACAAGTTTCTGATGAGCCGTCCCACTTGTTAACAAATTTACCGAATTTCCATTACTAACGATTAATATATTGTCCAATTTCTACTGTAAACTCTTTAACACTTATCCTCGAGTGGCCTCTTGGCCTTGAAAAATGGTGATGCATATGTAAAAAAAAAGGTTGGCCTATTTCTTTTCATAATTCCGTTTCGCAACTGTTCTTGCTTAGATTAGTTTGTTATTTTCGAATCAGTTTCATTTCAAGTCCTTGGTTCAAACCATTTCCAAATAAATTTCTTTAACTGTCAACTCTCAGATGCACTTTTCCGCTACGAATAATTTTAGAAAGTATCTGTATTTTTCTATCATTAATTCCCCTTCCTTTATTTTCCTCATACAAAATTGACGCTCGATTTACAAGGAAATAAGTTATGAAGCGGCCATTTTTATTGATGTTATCAGAAAATAAAGGACAGCTGGTTAGGAAAATACGACTAGTCCTATTTGGCATAGAAGCCACGCTGACGCCAAATATTTCAGACTTACGACAATAAAGCGTATTATATTCTTCACTTCCAAACAAATGTCCACTTAATTGTATTCTACACAGATATTAGTTTTATATATATTTTAGTTTTATATATATATATATATATATTAGTTTTATATATATTAGTTTTCTGAGATTTTACATCTTATTGTTTTTGTTTTTCGACGTTTATAAGTTTTGTATTAAATTGGTTGGAAAAGATTCTCCCGGCGCAATATCTAACAAGGTGACTTTTGTTTTTTGTTTTTTTGGTCCTTCTAGTTTTTTTCATTTCTTTATTATATCGATATATCAATGGTTGGTCTTTGATCAAGTTCAAAACACTTGTTCCCCTCTCTAAAGTATTAATAATAAGAATGCCAGCAGTTTACCTTCCAGGATGAAATTCATATTGCTAATCAATGATTGTTTTTTTGTGCAGTAGTTGGCGATTGTTTTAGTAAACATATATCCAAACAACGTGCACATATTGCATAAGAGATTGATCTGCCTCTACTAGTTTGCACAATTACAATCCCTATGTCTATCGGTCTATCTGTTTTTTTACATTTAAAATCACAGCTCTACAATAATATACACGAAATCTTGACAAAATAAAATATTATCTATAAGCGGATTTAACGACCGGACAAGCCAGGCGCCCCCTCTCCCCGCTAGTATTTTTATTTACTGGGAAGAAAAGCAATGTTTTTCAAGGGGGCATTTCTTCTTTTTTGAGAAATTTTTGGATCATTCTGCTATGGGTAAGTTCCGACAGCAGTCGCCTCTAGGAAAGAGTTTGTCTGTGCCAGTAATCTTGCTGACATCTCGGTTTAGCAAGGCTTCGGACGAAAAAAATCTTATAATATTTACACACACACACACACACACATATGTATATATATTCATATATTTATTTATATATATATTTATATATTTATTCATTAATATATATATAGTTATATGTATTTATATATATTTATATGTATATATATTCATATATGTATATATATATTTATATATGTATATATTTATACATATATATATATATATGCATATATATTTGTATATATACATATATTTATATGTATATATACATATCTGTATATATATTTATTTATATTTATATATATATGCATAGATATTCATATATTTATTTATATATATATATTTATATATTTATTCATTAATATATATAGTTATATGTATTTATATATATTTATATATATATATATATTTATATATATATATATATATATATATGAATATTTTATAGGGCAGGATTTTGCTGCTTGTCGAGTTAGTTAGGAGTATTTACGTCGATTTGCACAAGGGTTTGTAGTTCTTCGGAGCACCTACCATTAAAATACTTGTAAAACAGGTAGAGGGATGCAACGTTTCGTCGATGGGACAGCTGTTGTGGCCTAGCTTACAGAGCGGGATCTATTAGGTTGGCGACTCTCTTTTGAACCTCGTCTAAGATGTAAAGTCTAGCAGCAGATGCAGCAGCCCAAATGTGGCAACAATACTCCATACATGGGCGAATGGTGGCCTTGTAGAGGCACAGGATACTCTCAGATGTAAGGAACTTTCTAGCACGGTTGGGAGAGCCCACCTTATTTGTAATGTATCTGTTCCCACTCATGTTCCCCGTGAACCTTAAGCCAAGGAGTTTGAACAAAGTACCTTCCAGTACGGTATCAGGAACCATGGCTATTGTGGTTAAGAAGGTCCCTTGTAATTATTAAAGAAAAAAAAGCTTACTTTTATCAGAATTGAATGTGATCGTACATTTTTCTCCACATTAAGCTACTGACTGGAGGTCTTCTTCTAGAGTTTTCACCATTGCCTTGGATACATGTTCATTCGTTTTCCCTTCGCGTCTGTTATAGAGTGTCGTGTCGTCAGCAAATATGCCTATCTCGAAGACAATTTTATCATGGAGAGCATTTATGAATATCAGGAAAAATAAAGGTCCATCAGGGACAACCTAAATTCCTCTCTTATTTAGGAAGGATTTTATCATGGTATTCGTCCAGTAATACCATAGGATCTGATTTTCATGAGAAGACCATCGTGCCATGCACTGTCAAAGGACTTAGGTATATCTAGAGCTACTGTTCCAGCCTCCCTTGCTTTATCCAATGCATGGTATATACATTTACAGTTAAAATATCTGCAGTAGAATTGGCTTGCCTAAACCCATACTGTTTGTCGGATAGAATGAGTTAGTGATTGGTTTTGGTTTTGTTTTTTTAACTGCTATTCCTCTTGATTTGTAATAATATTCAAATGAATAATTCTAAATTCCTTCATTATCGTCATTCAAAAAAAAAGCAACTGATTATGTCGTGTTTCTTTTGTTTGTTCGCATTTACACGTAACTTTTCCACTGAAAGTTAAGTTTTTCATATCAAGAAAAGTAGGTTTGTTCAATTTTAATTGCGCATTGTGGATTTGACAAAAAAAATAAAACAACAAAGTAAAATCGGAAAACACATTTGCTTGTATTCCCCGTGTCTTATTCAAAAACGAAATAGTTTCCTGAATATTATTTTCTTAGATTGAAGAGTTTTCCTGCGAAGATTTTCTGGCTTTTAATTTATTATTGCTACGATTGCAAGTAATATTTTTAGCATACCAGCTAAGACTTTTTCGAAAATCAACAGCCCCAGTTGTAGTAATGATTATATTGTATCCGCCACTGTTACCATTGTTATGTGTTACATTAGTCAGTATTATATTGTCCGAATAAGTCCGACTTCCTCGTTGCCAGTGTTTTAATATTAAGGTGTCGATAATAAAAACACGGACAACACGATGGTATATATGCAAGAGTGTGTTTTTACGGTAGTACAGAATAGCATGTTACAGAACTTCTTCGTGGGTTCTCTCAATTCATAATTAGAAGAATCCATATTATTACGAAATAGGTTTGATCGCCATCTCGTATTGTAATTTATCTATTTATCAGCTATTTTCTAACATGTAATATACGTGGATATTTATATCTGTCATCCGAATCATAGTCTAAAGCTTTGCCTTTTTGGTATTCTCAATTTTGTAAACAATAAAAAAGTACATACATTTTTAAGCTACTAAGTTTTAAAAGTAGGATTGCATTAGTGGTTTATGTTTCTATAAAACTTTAATGACATTAGATCACCTTGGAAATTCTATATTCTCCAAATTTAAAATCGATAATCCAAAAGTTTGATGCCGAATCGATATAAATCTATCGAAAAATTAAAAAAATTAAAAAATGTAAGAGAAAAAAACAATGTCGAAATCCTCCTAAATACCTTTGAATCGGGTTTGAGAAGGATATACACTTAAATATACGGTTATCGGTTTTGGTAACCATACCAGGTTCCACGTCTAACCCTTAAAAGCTTCTTTTATTTGATGGGAAGTGTATCTAATGTTTGTCATTTCGCAACTAATTATATTTGCCACCTCCAGACGTTCAACAACCAATTCCTCCCGAGACTCAATCAAATTTCTCCAACCCTGCTCCAAATGGAACCTTCTGCATCAGATCGATAAAGTCCATCTAAGCAAGACTTGCTCGCCACTAAAAATCAATCGACGTGTCATCAATTTCTATCTCTGTTTATCTACTTCTTCTTCATCTTCTCCGTCTGGCGAACCGTTCACTTTGAACAGATATTCCAATACAAAAACAGTGCGTATTTGTGTCAAAGATGGCGACTATTAGTCACGCTTGGTCCAGTCTTTTGTACCCCGTTTCCCGTTACGTTTAGAAAGCATTTCGAATTAAGACGGACGCAGGGGAGATCGGGGCATCTTCTTTACACTACCGTCCCTCCGAGTTAGTCACTAATCTCAAACAGATCACATGATCGTCTCCCTGATCCACCATTCTCTATAAGATACCCATGCCCTTCTCCATCCTTGATGAAATGATAATGTTTCTCTTCTCAACTCACATCCCGATCTCAGGCCTCCTCCCCCGTGACCATCATCCCCAAAACCAATCAGATTAATTCCGATGTTTATATTCTTCCAATCTCTCCATTGCCGAGCAGATCGAAATTTATTAGCAACCCTGCACCAATTATGGTCATTGTTCCGGAGGTTAATGTGAATAAAGTGGGGATGGGGTGAATTTTCTGTTTTACTGGAAATATGGACCATAAGGATGGTGGGGGGTGTCTCACTGACTTAATGTCTGCATCTATACGAGACCAAATAGATGGTTTTAAGCTAGAGGTTTAATTAAATCAATAATCAGCACAAAGTAACTTTTCCCTTTCAACCTATATTTTTCTGCTTAGCAGTCTGTTTGCAATGAGCAAATATCTATATATAAAATATTGAGTCACAGATGTCTTTATTGCACTGTTTTATATTTTTTTTCGTAGGACAAGTCTAATTTTCAATCTCGCTCTCTCTCTCTCTCTCTCTCTCTATATATATATATATATATATATATATATATATATATATATATATATATAAGATTATTTCTTTTCTTTTCGCTCCCTGGGCGTTTTTTATTATAAAAAGGAGTTATTTGCCCTTTATTTACATTTTTCGCCCACATTTTCGGACGTATTTACTTTTTTTATTTTATTTAAATAATCTTTATTAATTATTAATTAATAATTACTACGTGCATAAAAGTAAGTCATCTATATTTTACTTACTTTTATACACCTACTAATTATTAATTAATTATTAATAAATAATATGTATATATATATATGTATGTATGTATGTATGTGTTATCTTTATATTTTTATTTTTTAAATATCTTCTTAATATATTAATTCTTACATTTCTATTCTAAATGTTTTTTAAGCCAGTGTATATATTTTTATTTCATTGTGTACAATGCTTGTCCTACTCTTCTGATGAAAACTATTTAGCCTTGAAATGGCATGGGCTAAAGAGGTTTCCACTCTTTTTTATCATTTTATTTCCTTATAAAACTGATATGATAAATTTATTTGTAAGTTTATTCCTCATCTTTTATTTTACTATATTTAATTGCTCCTCTTACCTGTGATATATTTTTGTATTAAGTTGCTTCTTTTAGTATATATTTTCCAGCTTTATTTAATTTACATTTACATCAACATTCGTTCGTGGGTGTGTATTGTATTTATTATTTGTAGTCAACCTTCCAAAGTAAATCTATAAATATGTATACGCTATGCATGTATAAATATAAAACAGTATAGGATTCCATATACATTTATTTATTAGTTTATAGTTTTTTCAGACACTTAAGGTTCAAGCATATAGTGAATTTTCCAGAAATATGATCCATCAGATGAAAAATAACAGAATAAAAAATCACCGCCTAACCACGTGACACCATGTTGGAAAATTCTCACGCCGTCATCTTAGATTTGAACGACAACATTTGATTGACTTAAAAACGGACAAATTCTAAAAAAAATTGGATAATACCTCCTTTGTATTATTATTTTTTTAATTTTATTTTATTTATTTTAAAAAATAATTAAAATAGTACTATTTTTACAGATTCAACAATGAAATACCAGATAAGAACACAAATTTGGATTTATAAGATCACAAAATTCAACCTAGCGAAGTGGATTACGGTTCCAGGTGAGTATTGTCTGAATATGGCGGTTTTTTTATTTTTACTCAAGAAGGCCAGAGAATTAGTTGGCCTAAACGTGGTTAGACAACAAATATTGCAAGGCAATAATTACTGGGGATAAGTTACACGACTCGGCATTCTTATCTAAGAAGTTCAGAGGATCAGTTGGCTGAAACGTGGGAAAACAAAAACAATTATTAAGATGAGAATAACACTGCGCAAAAAGTATGAATGAACATATTATAGATTCCAAAAATCAAAATAACAATAAGAAGAAGAAGAAGAAGAAGAAGAAAAAGAAGAAAAAAACAGAAAAGTCCTGTCAAATCGTAGACTTTGCGTTCCCAGCTGACCATAGAATGAATATCAAAGAAAAAGAAAAAAACGGAACAAATACACAGAGCTAGCCAGAGAGCTGAAAGGAGTATGACAGAGGAAGAAAATCAAAATAATACCTATAATAGTAGGAGCACTAGGAACAATCCCGAAAAACTTGGAAAAAAGAATGGGAGAAATTAGAATCAAAGGAATGACTGGAAATATACAACGAACAACAATAATGAAAACAGCTGAAATATTAAGAAAAAGCTCTTGAATGTAGAAACTAAGACAGGACCAACAAGCACAGGCCAGAGAAACATGAAACACTACATGGAGCCAAGAACTCTGAAGCCGCATATTTATAAGTTTTCTAACTCAATCCTACCCCTATCCTCCCATTGCCACATTACTGCCCACTCCAAAAACAAAGAATGAGACCAAATAACCCAGCAGAGTCATGGAGGAAGGAAAGACCGATGAACTGACCAGGACTCCACCGGATAAGTGCGAAGAGAACTGGGACCTTAGAGAGGGTTATTGCCACTCAAATTCCAGTGAAGACCAATAGCCGCTGTCAACAATAAATCAATGGCAAGCAGCTGTTGCGATAATGCAAATTTATTTGCAAATATAATCGAAAGAGGTGGAGAGTACTGGAAACCTTGGGAGACTTGTTGTCATTCAGTTTCCAGGGAACACCACAGCCTGTTTTCAAGGAGAGATCTTTGATGACGTGTGTGAAAGCTCCTTGTGAGTCAATAATGATATTGTTTAGTATCATCACATTTTGATTTTAACAATCGTAAATGAAAGTTGTACAAAACTGTTCTTTTTCGAGTCATTAATTCAATCCGCCACAGAACGTGTATCCTTCTAGCATAAATTTGTAACGTCAAATAAAACAACTATTTCATGTCAATTTTATTTCTTGACGATTTTTGTCAAACAGTTTATGAAACGTACGTGGATAAGACTGTACGATCTTCATAAAACACATGTTTATTCCTGGTATAATCAAGCCATCCAATAGTAATAGAATGATCCGTTGCTTAAAAGAACTATATTATGATAATTACGTGTGTATATATGCGAGAGAACTATAGAGTGGAAGAGAAAGGGTTGTTATATGTTTTATTTTCAGAGATACAATCTCCAATCGAGCAATAATAATAGCGGTTTGTTTTTATAACTCTCTCAATCGGTTCATTTCAATGTTCAAATCTCATTATCAATCGACCAGTTTATCAATATCAGTTGGGTCCTATCGATCATTCGCTCTATCTAATTATCTCTGTTATTATCTACGTCTGAGTATTTCTATAAAAGACAATGTACGCCAGTCCATTGTTCTGTCACGCGTAAGTTAAAGATATTATTTTTGTCAGTCTGTCACGCTAATGGTCCTGGAAAACTATATCCGATGGTAAGGCCCCAGCTTTCGGGTTTGGGGGAGTGTGGAGCCACCCCTTAATTACCATTGCTTCCAGCTCCGCAGTGTTAGTATCTGTTAGACTCCCAACTATGTGTTAAATAGAAACTTACTTGAAAAAATATATATTCTATTAAAAAAGCAAAGTATGTCCAAGGATGGAATACTGCTGCCATATCTGGGCAGGAGCTGCTAAAAACAGCCTATCCTGCCTTGACAGAGTGCAAAATAGACTTCGTGGCTTAGTGTGGGATGCCCTTTTCTCTTCCCTGCAACCTCTCTCCCACAGAAGAGACGTTGCAAGCCTATCTTTGTTTTATTGTTATTTCCATGGCAGGTGCTCGTCTGAACTCCAATCTCGTGTCCCCACTCGCCAATCTTTCACGAAAAACACCCGTCTAGCTGAATCCACTGTCAAAAACTTTCCCCACTCTTTATCTATGCCTAAATCAAAACGTAGATTCCATGAACAAAGCTTCTTTCTTAGAACTGCACGCCTGTGGAACTCTGTTCCGTCTCCCTGCTTCCCTCCTGACTACAACTTGGATGTCTTCAAGTCCAACGTAAACAAAATTCTTGATGAACCGCCCCCTTAAGTAGAAACTTTAAATATCCACACTAACGTACTGTATTTACAATAACCCTCATCCCTGAGTGGCTTCCGGGCCTTGATAAGTGGTGACCACCTTGTAAAAAATTTTTTTTCTTCAAAATAACTGGATTTTGGCATTAAATAATCTGAAAAGGGTTGATATGCCGTAAAAACAAACAACCAATCAACCAAACCACGCTAATTATAAGAAATAGTATTTTGATGAGTCGGTTATGCTTGAGTTTGAAATAAAATTTCCCCACGCTTATTTTGTTTAAATTAGAAATATTTTCCTCGATAAGTTAGTAATAGTAATTTCGGCAATCTTTCATTTTTAGTTTCGAAATACAATTTTCGTTAGCCTGTCATATTCTAGTAAAAATATGTTCCCTGGTTTGTCAGGTTTTGATAAGTCGTAGTATTTTTCTTTATGTTTCCTGCTTTTTTTTTTAGAAATAATATTTTTCTCAAGCTGTCATGTTGAATTTAAAAATACAATTTTCGTCAGGCTGTCATTAAATTAGAAATGTCATTTTAAATTTTCCACATTCTGTTATGCTTAATTTAAAATATTATTCCCAAATGTCTGCCATGTTAAGTTATAAATAGTATTTACCCAGGCTGTCACGTTGAATTTCAAAATACAATTTTCATCAGCCTGTAATGTTAATAATAGCATTTTTCCTCAATGTTTCAGGCATTAGTTAGAAATTATATTTCCCCCATTCTGTTCTGCGTTATTTAGAAATATTATTTTCGAAAATCGGCCGTGTTAAATTGGTAATTGTATTTTCCTCATGCTGTCACGATGAACTTCAAAATACGATTTTCATCAGTCTGTCATGTTTATGTAAAGAACATAATTTCCCTCTGTGTACCAAATCTAAGTTAGAAATAATACTTTCTCCATTCTGTCATGTTTAATTTCGAAATATTACTCTCGAAAGTCTGTTATGCACAGCTTAAAATAGTATTTTCGTCAGTCGTTCATTTTTATGTTAGTAATACTATTTTGTCAGTTGATAATATTTATGATAGTAATAAGATTTTCGTCCATCTCTTATGTTGAAATAAGAAATATTTTCTCCGGTATGTAATGTTTTAGCCGCACATAGTATTTTCCTCTGTTCGATGAATTTCAGTTAGAAGCAGGATGCCATGTTAAATTTCAGAATAAGATTTTCGTCAGCATATGCACCTGCTTAGATGCATCTAATAACTAAGAAAGTCGAAGTAGACAGGCGTGAATAGTTTTATTATTTCCTTAATATCAACATTGTACAAAGTGTTTTACCGGCTCGATTCTATTGTTTGTGTTACTTAATAAATGATCCCATGCCAAGTAGGCATAACATCAACTAGTGTTAATATTGATAAGGTTCGAAGTAAGTACAGATCGAAGTGACACGAACTTTGGGAAATTATATAGTTCTCACGAAGAACAACAGAAATAGACGACCTTGAAGTAAATTATTGGGTAATAGATCAAAGTAGAGCGAACCAAAGAGATTCCAGCCGATATGATGCATGGCGGAGTTTACAGAAAAGTAAAGATTTAAGTCAATCTGGCTATAAAAAAGGTGCACAACAGATCACCATTAATGGTAAAATTACTGAAAGAAAACGTTAATAATTGCAAAGAGCGAAATTCCCCCAAGATCTCTGTTCGCTTTGTCCACAAATTTATCTTTAATAAAAATAGTTAACTTATTAGTTAAGAAAATACCCCCCTCTCTCTCTCTCTCTTTTCTCTCTCTCTCTCTCATTGTCTATTTTGTACACGTTAAAAGTTGCATTTGTGTAGCTCTACGCATGACGAATTACGGAAAAAGTGACAAAAAATACTTGTTGATAGCGACTTTAAGAAATGAAAACGCTATATTAGCATTTTTCATTCTAGAATTACATTCATACAAGAGGGAATCCATTGGATCTGCTAAAATATGTAGTGAAGGTTAGTCTATCGAAACCGATGAGATTCGAAAAGCCACATAATACCGATGGATATACATAAGATGCGTCCATTCTAGTGTTAGCAGTCTTCTTCTTCTTCTTCTTCTTCTTCTTCTTCTTCTTCTTCTTCTTTACGTGTCTTTGAATACAACGTTTCCTACATTTTTAGACAATTGTAATACTGTGTAAGATCTTTTAAGCTGCATCAGTTTGGCGATAGAAGCCAGAGGCAAGGTAGTATTGCATAGTATGACCCTTCTCTTCAGATTTACAAATGTTTGTGTCAGTTTTATTGCATGTAGTAGCAGTTTTATTATTTGATAATATCCTCACAGAAATTTGGAAGGAATAGTGTAGTATATATTGTGTGATTATGGTACCAGACAAGCAATCAAAAGCTGGTGAAATATGTATTGCTGTGAACTCCACGGCACGGGCACACGAGCATAAGAGAGAGAGAGAGAGAGTTATATTGGTCCGGGCAAGGAGTCCGGCCATATAGAGAGATAGATTATGGTATCGTCGCTCGAGCATTACTCCTCTTTTTTAAGAGATATTTTTAATTGTAGGTCATCGCTTATCAAAGCTCGTTGGTCACTTTTAAATAAAGGTAAAGGAGGGTTAGGGTGATACAGTACCGTGATGATATGGAATGGTTACGTTGAGTGGGCTTGAATTATATATAAGAACGACTCAACAGGAACTTATTTACACTAGACTTGAAATTAGATACTTTTTAGTCAGCAGGAAAGCAGCAGCACAACGGCATTGTGTTTCAGAGACACTTCTAGAAAAGAAGAAACATTGCTTATTGATTTTTCGTTTAGTTTTAATGAGCGAACTTGTTGACAGTTGTTATAGCTGGACAAGTATTTGTTACGAATGTTTTACAGGAGGCATAGATTTATGCTTAGTCGTACAGCTATCATAACTTTAAGGATAGAGCAAATATAGACTAGAACGTCTCTTCTGTAGAAAGATGAAGTGCGGAGGCGAAAAGGTGCACGCCCAATAGATTTCGAATACGGTTTTGTACCTTGTAAAGACAGAAAAGGGTTAATCTTAGTAGCTCCTCAAGATGTTGCAACAGTACTTTATCTTATGCTAAATGTGGATCTTGTAATATGTAAAAGACTGTCTCAAGAGTGAGATATTAACTAGAGCGATAGAATGATCCAAACATTTTTTCCTAGCAATTTCCACAAAGGGTCTGATGTAAGTCTTCTATTTTAGCTCTAAATAGAAAATCATTCCCAGAAGTTGGTTGTAGCAAAGTGCTTAGTCAAGATGAGAGACGTCTGTTTCAATCTGGGTCAATGTTATAATACAACCTTCTAAGATATTACTTTCTTTTTTTCTAGGAAGAGAGAATAGTATATATTCAAGAATCCAATACCTCAAACATTACATTGTTTTCAGAAGGAAAAGTTCAGTAATATGTTCGTTCATCTATATAATTATAAAACTCAAATGACTTTGTAACGATGTATGTAACCCACTTTCCGGATTACGACATCCGGTTGCACATGCGCGCATAATCTGCGCATTGAAATATTAACGCTATTATTTCGAAATTATTATTTAACATGGGAAGAGTGGGGTTTAAAATAACTTAAACGTAATACAGAAATAAACGATGTAAAAAAGCAGATATACCAAAATTTTAATTCAACTATAACAAATATTATGGTATCTGTTCAGTGCACATTTGCCTATAAGTATGGCCAACTACTTATAATTCAGTAACTGTATTTTTCTTTTCAAAAATAATCAATTATAATAAACAGAACGACTCATAGAAATCTATCTATATTCTTTTTTTCATTTTAATATACTTTCATAGAAATGTTTCCGGTATGTAAAAAAAAAATTATTTTCTTTACGTCACAAGTATCACGCTCATATATGAATTCCATAGCTAATATTAAATACTGACCCAACGAGGCACGAGTAGTCTAGTCTTGATATGATTCTCCCAGGCTTGTAAAAATATGCGATGGAGAACATTATTTATGTTTACTAACCTTAATAATATTCATTCTGGTCGGTTGTTTTGCTTAACCTAAAATCTATCAAACTTCCAGTTCTTTAGTAAGAACACCATTCATTCTATTAAATGAAAAGATTGCAAAAACGTACAATTTTACTTACTGCCTTACCATGTTTATTATCAATATTGTCAGATCTAACCTCAAATATCAAATACTTTCATCAGTCCATCTCTTGATTAAGGCCGATGTCATGAAAAACGACAGCATTTGACAAGTTTAATGTACAGCTTAGTCAACATTTACAAGTACTGACTCTTTAACAGTACTGTTTATTGTTCAAGCAAGATTATTATTCTTTTCTAGATATATGTCATATACCTGTCTATATGCAATAGAAAGTTTACGCATTTGCGAAAGATTGACTGGAAGCACAATCTTGCGCTGGATTTCATACAAACATTCTGGAAGTTAATATGCCACTATAGATGCCATTTTGTTAAGTGTTTTTCGGAAAAGCATAAAATTATTTTTATTTCATAGACATGTTTGCTAAAAGGACGTTTAATATAAAAATGTCCTCATCAATCCGACTCGGTTATACTCCAGAAGCTTTAAAAATTAAAAGTCGCGTTCTTAGAAATTATAAAATAGAATCATATCCAGAGATACCATGGTTTCTGCAAGAATGCATAATAGTATTCCTGAAAAGAAACTACTTGGGGATTTGTGAGCTATGGGGGAAAGATTGGTTATACATGTATAACTTTAAACTTGACTTTATGCAATCGTTGCGTTACATCTCGTATATTTTTGGAATATTTTAGCTACAAATTACCAAAGACTAAAACCGATGAGCAAATGCAAATAACATTTAAGTAATGTAAGAGCAACCATATTCATTTGATCTTGCTCCGTGTGACTTTTTTCACTCAAGCTCCAGGAGCCATCATGATGAGCTGCTTCGAAATGGACGCCACAAAGAAAGTCATGAACATTAAAGAATATATTTTTCAGCGATGCAAAGAAGTGTTGTAGAAAAAATGGCAAAAAATTATTGGATTTAAGAGATTAATTACAAATTTTTAAAAAAGGATTTCCCCTCTCAAGAGCCAAGATCTGTCGAACGTGAAGAAATTCAACAAGTAATGCAAAAGTTATCGAAAGTAAAATCAGTTTGCAGGCGATGGTAGTCCTCCTGCTGTCTAAAATATATCTATTGAACTTCTCCAAACAAATTGCGCCTCACGAGTCGTTTGAAAGTTGAGCGTGACTGAGACAAGGAGCCGAAGTAAGTATTTCCTCTGATTCCGAGTGTGAATGAGGCAAATGTGAAGCGTTCAGGATTTCCGGTCGAAATTAGATATATTTCGCAGTCAGAGTCCGGGCTACGTGAGATTGGGGTTGACACGACAGGAGAAAGCTCGGGAGATTAACCAGACAATGAGATGAGCTGACTTAAACCGACCGACCTTCATGCCTCGACAGGCAAATTATCTCGGAAATTTAACTAAGATGTTAACGTTAGTCTTTGTGGGTTTTTTGCGCGCATATAATATCACACACACACGCATATACACGTACACTCAGAGCAAAGCTGATTTATATATAATGCATCTACGCTTATGTTATTTCTTATGAAGCTACGTTGATTTTTTCCTGGTAATCGAGTAAACCGGCGCATTCGCCCTCGGCAGTATCAAAGACTAAACGGGCGGATTGAGAGAATGAAAACGAAAACTGAACCACGACACACAAATGGTGGGGTCGTCAACGATTATCAAGAGGCTTACATAGTCTTACACAATGGAATGGAAAATCAAATTGTGATACGATTTTCTTACTTTAGTATATTTCTATTGCAAAATTATTATTCGAGAAATTTCTATTATGATATTAGATATTAAGATCTAAAATTTAGAGAAAATGTCTTCATGACAATGTCGGTTAGTGTGTTGTTGTTTTGTCAATTGATATAAGTTCCTAATTTGATTCGTTTATCCACTAGGAAATTAGGGAATATGATAATTTAATATTTTAGGGAACTAAAGATATTTATTATTTGAAGAAAAAAAGTATATATTAGATTATTCGTGACCCGTTTGGTCAGTATATGTCAAGCTAGCTATGGAATCGTGAATATACAAAAACTATGAATAAACGTGATACTCGTGACAGAGAGAAAATATTTTGACAATTACGTAAATGATCAAAAGTAAATAGTTTTTATTACATAAAAAACATTCAAGTGAAAGTCCATTAAAATGAAAAAAATAGATAGGTAGATTTCTCTGTGTTGTTTCAGCATTAAACCTAATTATATCTCAGTATATTTGTGTGTGATTATCTTCACCTAATTTCATATATATATATATATATATATATATATATATATATATGATTATTTTTTGTTCTTCCTTGTAAAACCGATTTTTAATTTTTAATTTTAATTATGAATTATTAATCATTTTAATCAATATTAAACTAGCTCTAGGATATCTATGCCTATCGAGCTTATTATATATATATATGTATATATATATATACATATATACATATATATATATATTACATGGAGGTCACTACTTATCAAGGCCCGGAAGCCACTCGGGGATAAGGGTTATTGCGTGTACAGTAATCAATGAGATAGTATCATAGTAATCATTAGTATTGGATATTTTATAGGGTGTCTTACTTAAGAGAGCGGTTTTCCAGGAATGTTTATGTTGGACTTGAAGACATCCAAGTTATAGTCAGGTGGGAAACAGGAAAACGTAAGTAATTTTAACTAAAAAAATAAAATGGAAAGCTACGAAAACGGAGATGGTTCCATTAAAACGAGCGATCATTTTTAGTCCAGAATGTTTCTATGTATACCCATTACTATTCTCAATGCACGTTTGCCAGCGATGGAGTTGTGGCTGTGAATGGGTGTCTGGAGCACGCTTTGTCATTTACAAATGATTAAACCTATTTTCTAACTATGCGGGCATTAACTACATTGGCTTCGTAAACGTTTATCAGACGACACTGAATGTTTATCGGTTCAATTATTTCTGCATAGGTGGATTCAAAAGAACCTCTCAGTTTCTGACGCACGCCTATGACAGAGGTTGTTTTCTCAAAGTTTTATGCCGTCAATAATTGCAACAGGCAAATGAAATTTCCAGGTTATTAATGTAATTATAACAATGCAACTTGAAATCTCCTCTGGTGCATTTCGGTGGAAAAATAGGAGACATTACTTCTTAATGCCCTCATATATATATATATATATATATACGTTTTCTTTTTTATTACTCTATCTTTCTGTTAAGTTACATTACTGTTTCAGCTACCCGGCCGTTTTTTTGGGCCGTCCGTAGCTTCCTCAGACTTTTACAGAAACCCTGTAAAAGTCTGAAGAAGCTACAGACGGCCAAAAAAAAACGTCCGGGTAGCTGAAACAATAATGTAACTTAACAGAAAGATACGGTAATAAAAAATAAAACACATATTTGCTCTACAGCAGTATTGAACACTTTCTTCAGTTTTTATTAATTACCATTTATACTATACGACTAATTCATTTAATCACATAAATTAATATACGGAAGTATAGATTTATGCGAACTTCAACAGTGCTCAATACGTAGGTAGAGCAAGCTAGTAAGTTATAAAATCGCAATATATATTTTACAACTTACTATATATATATATATAAGAAAGAATATCAGTTTGAATATAAACAATATCTATCTATATATACATATATATATATATATCGTTATTCAACATTCCAAAATCAGAAAGCGTAATTAATTCACACTCATAATATCATATTCCTACTTTTTTTAATTATGTCTTATACATTATTCGTTGAATTGCAGAAGCCTATCAACAATTCATCAGGTATATGTATATTCCTTGGAAAACAGGTTGTATAGTTTGTTTTTTCTTGGAGTGAAAAAAGATTTGATAGTAAAAAATATTGACTAAAGCTATTTAAAGTTCGCAAAAACATATGTATAAAAACGCTCACTTATTGTAGTGTTTATAGGCACCTACTCCAAAGACAACCCATTTGACTACAAACTCTATCGAAAGTTCTTAATTTATTATATATATTTATATATACATTGAGATCATTGCTAGGATCGCTGCGAAAAAGGTAGGTTCTCTCTACCGTGCTAGACAGCTACCAACGCCCGAAAGTATCCTATATCTCTATAAGGCCACCATTCGCCCACGTATGGAGTATTGTTGTCATATTTGGGACTGGTGCATCTACCACTAGTCTCTCACTCCTAGACTAGGTTAAAAAGAGAGTCGCCTACCTAATGTCCTGGCCTGTCATCTAAGCTTCAGCCTCTGTCTCATCAACGAAATGTGGCATCCCCCTTACTTTTCTACAAGTACTTTAATGGTGAATGCTTCGACGAACTGCAAGCACTTGTACCCTCTTACAAGCAACAAGATCCCACCTCTTCACAGTTGAGATCCCTAGATGTAAGAGAGCGTCCTACTCCAGTACTTTCTTCCACCAGAACCGCTAGACTTTGGAATACCCTTCCGAGTTCCTGCTTCCCCAACTGTATTGACATGCAAAGGTTCAAGTGTAACGTGAACCGACATCTTGCTGCCATACTTCCCACATAGTACTCCTGTGGCTTATGTCCCTGATAGTAGCCCCCTACATCAAAGTGGCGATGTGCATTGTTTGGGTGCAAATGTAATATATATATGTGTATATATATATATATATATATATATATATATATGTGTGTGTGTGTGTGTGTGTGTGTGTGTGTGTCTGTGTCTGTGTCTGTGTGTGCGTGTAATCTGTGCGTATATAAATATACATGTATATATACATGTGTGTGTGTGTGAAATAAAAGGTAAGCAATAAAATGTACATTTGACTTTATCATATAATCAGATTAATAAGGAAAAGTAACAAATGAAGTCCTCTTTAGGAAATGGCATTTCGAAGCTAAATCATTTTAAAAGAGGAAAAGGGCCAAAAATATACAAAATTTAAAATAAATTAGCTCAAAAACGTTTACTTTAGAAATCAAGGACGTATATATTAGTATATATATTCAAGGATCGAAAAAATACAAGAAAAAATTTTGAAATAGAAAAATATTAAAATTTAACTAGGAGGAAAGAATTAACTTCACGTAAAATGTTTTACTTGATAACTTGACTGTATATATATATATATATATTAATGTTGGGACGATTATCGGAATCGGGAATCGGCGAAATCGGAATATTTGAGGGTATCGGTATCCGAAAAATTGATGCCTATTTTCCGATGCCAAAATGATTCTTTTAATTTCTTTCTATTTCATTTTGTTTAAAGTAAAATATTCCATTATTAGTAATAATGATAAAATAATAAATATTTATTGATTTTATGATATTAGTAAAGTTAAAATCGATAGATTACGCTCCACAGATGTATTATGAGGAATATATCTGCATATTTTGCATGTGTTTCTTACGAAGATTGGGGCAAATAACAAGCTTATAATGAAATAATTAGAGATTTATTAAGAATCGGAATCGGTAATTGTATCGGAATTGGGGAAAATATAGGAATCGTCCCATCACTAATATATACATGCATATATATATATATATATATATATATATATATATATATAGAGAGAGAGAGAGAGGGTGCACGCGCATGTGCGCGTGTATATTGCATATGTTGGGTTGAAATCAATACAATAGTTTGTTCAATTATTCGATGCAAGCGGATATTTATGAAATTTCCAGAAAGTTAGATTTCATGATACGAATGTTTTCTTTTTGTCACATGTTTTAAAACATGTGACAAAAAACTTGAGTTAAAGTCATTGTTTTTGTTATTTTTTTAATTTATGATGGAAGATAAACTACTAAAATGATTGAAATATGTAATTAAAATTATTATTAAAATATTATTTAATATAAGTTAAAAATTAACCGTCTCAGGTACTCAGTGACCGACAACTAACACTTTTCTGCCGTCCTTAAATTAAACTGAAACTTGTAAAAATGGTTCACCTGTTGTATACGATAACTCGAGAAAGTTTCCCCGTCACGTGTCCCTGACTGTTTACTTTAGACATTCATAAAGATAAAACTGAACATAAATAAATAAAATCTGGACCGAATGTTTTTTCTTTTTGTTATAAAACTTTTTTATGACCGCTACTTTCGGCACGACGTAAAAAGTCTCTCGGTGACATCTGTTCATTGTAGCCTTACACGCGTTTCCCTTTCCTCCGACCGCACACTAGGAACAATCGGCCCATTCGCTTTGTACGTCGGACCCTTTTTCTCTCGCCCACGTGATGCATTTTTTTCTTTTTATTTCTTTTTGTTCTCGCGCCTACTTCCTAATTTGCATATGCGCGTTTTCGGCCACTGCTGCTGCGAATCTCTTCGCAAGCCAGCCATCTTTCGCTGCCAATGATACTTTTCTACGCGCTCATGTTACCTCCCTATCGATTGCAACATGGTTGTTTTCAAGTCCTATATCAACAAATATCTATCGATGCATTTTGTGACTTTAATATAGTTTTTTTTTTTACATGGAGTTCACCACTTATCAAGGCCCAATGGCCACTCGGGGATAAGGGTTATTGTCTGTACAGTAATCAAAGGGATAGTGTAGCAATAGTATTGGAGAATTGGTAAGGTGTCATTACTTAAAGGGCCGGTTCATCAGGAATTTGTTTGTGTTGGACTTGAAGACATCCAGATTGAAGTCGGGAAGGAAACAGGCAAGCGGAACAGAGTTCCACAGGCGTGCAGTTCTGAGAAAGAAGCTTTGTTCATGGAATCTACGTTTTGATTTAGGCACAGATAAGGAGTGGGGAAAATTATTGGCGGTGGTTTCAGCTAGTCAGGTGTTTTTTGAAAAAGATTGGCGAGGGGGGGCAGAGACTGGAGCTCAGACGAGCACTTGCCATGGAAATAACGATAGAACAAAGATAGGCCCGCTACGTCTCTTCTGTGGGAAAGAGGTTGCAGGGAAGAGAAAAGGGCATCCCCCCCACCAAGCCACGAAGTCTATTTTGTACTCTGTCAAGGCAGGACTGTTGTTTTTAGCACCCCCTGCCCAGATGTGGCAGCAGTACTCCATCCTTGGACGTACTTGGCTTTTATATAGATAAAGAACTTGTATGTGCTCTTCCAGCTAAAATCTCACTAACGCCCGTACTTGAGTGGATGTTCGCCTTAATAATTAGTGGTCAATTCATGTATATAAAAGATTTGGTTTCAGAGAAAGATATACTAAATTTTCATGAATAACAAATAATTTTAACAGTTATAGCTCAGATTATAGTTATAAACAAAAAGTGTCTTTATGAATTCTAAACTGCTTAATTTGTCTCGGAAAGTTTAGAGACTGCCGAAATGGAAGCTAATATCTCGTTGTAATAATAGATTACTGACTGCTGGCTAAACGGCGACCGCGCCCTCTCCCTGACATCTTTTAGTCTATACCCAGAAAGCAAGGTGGATATCTCGCTCGTCTGTTAATGTAATCAACCAATTCCGGTGATCGAAATGCCAATGGCTTTTCCCAAGGCTAGCTTTGATGTTGTTTGTATCGGAGTGTGCATGTGCGACTTTGAGAGCCTCTCCCCCTCTTTTTCTCTCTCACTCTCACTCTCTTTCTAATTTTCTCTCGCTCGCAAAACACTCTGTCGTGCTCTCTATTTCTCACTGTCTCTCTCACAAACACCCTCGCTCGCACTTTCTCTCGTAAATACTATCTCGTGCTCTTTACAACTTCGGGTCTAACTTTTTGTCGCACTTTCTCCCGTGCACACAATTTCGCACGCTTTCTCTCTCTCGCGCGCACACACTATTTCCCTCTCTCATAATCTCTCGAAGCATCTCGAACTTTCTCTTTCACGCTCAGACAAGCTTTAAAATTTCTCTCGCAGTTTTTTTCTCGCGCACTCACTCTCTAACACACTCTTTTTGGCACACACTTTCCCGCGAACTCTCTCCTATACACTTTCTCGTATTACCTTGTCTCTCTCTCTCTCTCTCTCGCACGCACCGTATTTCCTCTCACAAATTCTCTCTCTCTCTACACACACACACACACACACACATACACACACACACTATTTCGTTCTCATTCGCGCAACTGTCTGTATTACGTTCTCCCATTCTCTTTTTCCAACTCTTTCTCTCGCGACCATTCACGCATCTACTCTCTTTTTACGCCCCCTCTCTCTCTCTTTCTCTCTTTCTCTCTCGCATTCTGATTAGAGGATAGAAATCTGCTCTTTTTCTATACTATCTGTATTAATAAAAGAAA